>NC_056729.1:1412617043-1412729543 GCF_019279795.1 Protopterus annectens | reverse complement strand
TACCAGTGTGTGTTTAAAAAATGGTGATCGCTGGGCCTCCAAATTTTTATCACTGTGTATTGCATATGCAATATAAATGTATGATGTTTATTATTTAAGAAAATGGTGACTGCCAAGTGAACTCTTTACATTTTAAGCCTTTGGTACAGTAATTGGTTCTGACATCAATATAGGACAGAGAAGGTGCTCATTACATCACTCTCACTGTCATTTAATATACCTTAGTACTACAAACAGAAAATACCGTTTTGGACTTCACTTTAATATTTCCTCCTTCCTGATCTCCTCATCCATCATGTTTCGTTCTCTTACTGCAGGCGAAGAATTAATCATCTTCAACACACACCATGTATCATTGTTTAGTTCCACTCCACTTGGATTTCCCTTCCATGAACTGCTACACAGTTGATTAGACTGATTTTGGTGAGTGTATAAAACACCCCATCTTTAAAAGTAAAACATTACATGCTGTCAAGGCTATTTTGTGCTGGTAATAGTAACTCAGTCTATAAACAAAACTGCCCCTGTGAACATGGCTGTATCCAGAAATTCAGACACCAAACTTCTATACTGAAACCAACTTCAAACAAGGTGCACACACCAGTTAAGGCACAGTTATCTTTTTTGTTGACTCTTCTGCTACCTGTTTATGCTATTAAGTGTTTGAAGGTATAACAGATATTGAATTTGACCTTTGAAATATCGAACCCTAAAAAATATTGTAACCCCACAGATTAAGTGATGTATTCATGTATGAACACATGATTATGAATGTATTATATACTCCCTGTTTGAAAACAGCAGTGCTACTCAAAGTGTTGTTTTAGTACAGGTTTTACATAAGACATTTTTTGAAGAAATGCTGTGTCAGACCAGAAACATTTTTCAATACATACTTCTTTAGAATCTTATAGACACTGAGACATCTGTTACATGTCATGTAGTATATAGCATCACCACTGCTTATGAAGATGTAGTTAGTTTTCATCGCCATTTTCTTTTATTTGTTCACAGTGGAATGCAAGCCTTTCCTCAATGAAGCTTTTTTATCAACTGTTCGTGAAGTACTGTTTTTTACAGTGGTAATCGGGGAAACTGCCCTTTTTTCATGTGGTTTGGTCTTGGAATTGGTGTATATAATTAGCAGGAGGGTATGTGGGCTGTAAGGAAACCTTTTCTGCCTTTTCCTGCAAAAACGCACACACACATTTTACATATACATATACATACATATATATATATATATATATATATATATATTTTTTATATATATATATATATATATATATATATATATGTTGTATCTTTTGGCTTTTCCCGGTTAGGGGTCGCCACAGCGGAACTCCGGTCCACTAATGATTGGCAGTAGATTTTTACATACCGAGTTGCCAGCCCTGACGTACAACCTTCAACGAAGGTACCCCCATTCACGCATGTCTCCACACAGAAGACGCTTTAGCTGAGAATCGAACAGGACAATGTCTTATTGTGAGGCGACAACGCTACCGCAGCACCACCACAGCGGTACTTATATATATATATATATATATATATATATATATATATGTAATTTTTAGGCTTTTCAGTGATTGTAGGATTGAGCATTAATGCTGAATCATTTCTCTGTTCAGGAAAAGAGCTTTTCACAAAAGGATATATTCCTGTTCACAGAACAGATGCTTGTATATGTTGGAGAAACATACTTATGGTGTATCAGCAGCAGTGCCTTACCCAAAGTGCAGCTCAATAAGTTTGACACGAGAGTAGCATAAGGACTAGTTCTGATTCTTTTTTCTATATGTTTGTGTAGTATTAAATATAAATGTATCTCATGAAAAAAACATGCTTCAGGCAATCCTGCATTGTCAATCTTTTACACTTGGCATTGGAACTGAACCTTCAAATGCACACAGTTTGACTTTACAGATTTCTATCTCATTGTGATTCACACAGTACACAAGTGATGCTGTTTACTAAACTTTAGTAGCTAATGTATTTCTTACAGTGCTTTCACAGTGATAAATTTGGGATATATGTAATGAAAATTTTTTGCTAGAGTTAGCAAAAGTATTATATATAATTTTGAATATTTTTTAAAAGGAAGATGACCGCATCATACTACAAAAACAGCTTATTCCGCATACAAAAAGATGAACTGCCCAGCAAAAATCCTTATTTATCATGTCATGACTTTTCCACAGTTTAAGGTATGCAGTCACACTTATTGTTACAATTTCTGCAACAACAAAGATAACTGATGCAAGCATTTTTTGTGTATTTTTTGCAGTACACTTACCAGTGAAAATATATATTGCATGTATGTAGGGTAACTGCATTTACCTGTAATGCAGTATCATTAATAGTCACAAATCTAATAGAGATAATATTATATAATTAAAAAAATTATGAATCCATTGCTGTAAAGATAAAGTTTGAAGACTTACACATGAGATGGAAGAGGGAGACTGTAATACAGAGCTGTACAGCAGTGAGGACGTCACTGCCTCAGTGTTTGTCCCTGTTTTTTAAGAAATCAGTTCAGTACAAATTTATGTTTGATAATATGTAACATTTTCCCCAATTGTTAATATTTACTAGATAAACATTAACACTGAAAAAAAGATGAAAACTGGTATCTAAGAAAACAAAATATGCTCTTCAGCATGACACAAAGAGCACTGATTTAGTACATATGTATTTGCCAGCATCTACAACATTCTCAGACCATGTAAATCTTAACTTTCCGTTGTTTCTTTATTATGTAATATAGATACTAAAAGTGTATAAGCAATGGAATAATTGTAGGTGTGCAGATTTTGTTAGCTTAAAAAACATAGATTTAAGTCCTGTAAAAAGCAGTGTTATACAGTAATAGACTACAGCTGGCAGCTCTTTCATGTGACTTTTTTGTTTTCAGAAGCCAAGAACTGGATATTGCTTATTTCAATTTCTTAGTGTTTTAAGGTTCTCCTTGTGTGTGTGTGTATTTATTTATTTTTCATCATTTCTCTGTTCATGTCTACTTTTATGTCTTTCATATGAGTGATATATTAGTCATAACCTTTTCACATATGTGGGCCATGATAGACAGCAGGATTCAGAAAGGATTAGTATCTCAAAACGTTCCCACATAATGCTACACCTTTAAAATTTGTATACTGCTGTACCACAGCAGTTTCTGTTTGTTGATGCCTTGGCACAGACAGCAGTCTCATAGGTAAATCCACATGCTAATGTGGTAGTCTTAGAGTGGCTAATGCTAATTAACTATGTGCACAACCTGTGAAATGTCTGCATTTCCCAATTTGCTCAACTGAGTGATTATTAATTAATTGATTATTAATATATTCATTTATGTTGAGAATCACTTGGATGAGTAAAATTTTACTGTAGGAGGAAAAAAAATGAACATTGTCAAAAGATAGTGATCAGACATTCACGGTTTAATTTCTCCAAGACTTTTGAGTTTCTTATACCATAATGGGAATGGACCCCATTCCTACGTCAGGTTATGATTAAAGTTCTTGAAATTAGTATTGCTTCAGTCTTTGATGTTAGCCAAAAGTGCTGTTCGCAGCACCAGCAATGTACCCAGTATTGACTCCTTCTGCAATTCATACAGGATTACATCAATTGGTAGCATATCTAAATATAACTGTAGATTCTTTTTTATGAGACCCATTGCTCCCACTACTTCTCTTAGGACAGTCTAGGCATCTTTCTTCCACATTGCTCTCATTTATGCCTGTAAATCCTGATAATTTATGACACTTGGTGTAGCAATTTCAATGATCAGTGCTACTTTTGTCTTCTTTTCATGGACAGCTATATTTCTGTTTCCTTACATCTTTTTATGAAGTGTTGGTAATGGGTAATCCAACATGATATAAATGCCATCATTCTCTATAATGCGTTGTGACTGAATGTTTCCAATTTTTCACATCTACTTAAATATTGTAGGGATTGCACAATCCTCAAGGCAACAGTTTTGCCACATTGTTATACCTTTTAGTATACAGGCCCTCTGCCATTGGCGTGTCACACCCAGCAACAAGATGTGTGAGTGTTTCCAGTTCTGTTTTACTGAACCTGCATTTGTCTGTTTCCCCCACATGTTCAAAAGACCACTATCCTGGGGCACCAATATTAACTTTTCATCTTTTGGTTTAAATTCACCTCTCCTTAAACTTTCCTGTGTCAAATTCTGATCAACATGAGATTGCTCCAGGAGTTTTCTATACTTGGCACTATATTTATGGCTTTTCCACATTTTCCTTCACATCTGATCTTTCTCCTTATATTCTTTCTTCTGTTTTTTTTTTTTTTTGGCACATTCAGTTGCTATCTGATTTTGGCTACTTCTGGTTTGAATTTCATTCCCACTTGACACCTGAATGCTTTTGCTAAATCAAACAGAGAGGTGATATTAGACTTCTTTTCTTCATGTTTTAAAACTTTCACTGTTGAAAAAATATATTGAGCTCTGCTTACTGCTTCTTACTGCTTGCTCTTGCTGTGGGATTTGAAGTCTTCTTAAGACACTCAGTCTTGCTGGCTGGATTCTGCTAAAATTCAAAGTCTGGTTATATTTGCATTCTGTCTGTTGCATACAGAAACTTGCAGATTATACACTGATGAGAGAATATACTTTGCAGCACCTGTCTTTTAAGAGCAGTAACCAATAACTTTTATAATAAACCAAACTGGACAAATGTTGCAGCTTAAAAGTACTGTTCCAACTTTACTTCTCATATAGTACAGATGATGTGAGAGATATAACATTTACCTCAGGACTTGTGTCCCTACCATACCTCTAACATAACTAGATTTAATACAGACCTTTTATACATATTTTAGTTAAACACACACCCTCTTGGTTTTGGAAAGATACTGCCTTGATAATGCTAACACATCTGTTCTTGTGCAAATGCTGATAAGTAAACTGTCTTCAAGAAAACTTGTGGATTAGAAAAGCACATTTTAAACTTTCTTAGAAAAGCTTGTCCTGTTGTCCAGTGAAAGCAGATTACATTCTTGTCACGTCTGTAAGAAGTCAGCTTTCTTGATGTGTGTGTAATACACTCATAAGCAAGTTCCTTATTTTTTTAAGCCACAGTCATTTAGTATGGTTGCTGATCACATATTACTAAACTCTGTTTCTGCGTTTAAGCAAGCTTTTTCTTTCAGCATATTTACAACAATTAATTTCAGCCTTAAATTCATAATATCTAACAATTCCCTCTGTTTTTAAACATACTCAAAACATTTTATACTGATATGTATTTTTTTATCACATTATATAGAAAATACAAGAAACAAACTTTTAGTCTTCTTTTGATCAAAATGCAATTTTACATAGTTAATACAATGATATTAAGTATCACTACCAAAACTGAATGTATTTAACAACTTTTTCTTTTGCAGACCATTCTGTGAAATTATTTTATCAGTTATGAGCTGTGTCTGCTTTAGTTTAACTTGATTAATGTATTCCTTTGCAATTACAGAATTTAATTTATGACTTAGAACTTGCAACTGTTGAATTAACTATTAGTGTCAAGAACCATGTGCTACTGCAAGCATTTATACACTACTGAAAATATACAGTTTCAATGCCATTTTAACCATAACATTATGATCATGTCTTTGAACTGCTCATTAACATCTTGGTTGACATAAAGTACTGAACTGGGCTTAGATAATAAATATTTGAAAGCAATTATTTTATTGGGGTAAAACCAGTGATATTACAACTTGACAAATTACTTTTAAACTTATTACAATGTATTCTGTACAGTATGTATTTACACAGACTGTTTGCTATTCATGCATTTCAATCTAGCAGCTACCCTGATTTTTAAAACATGTTTTTCACACATATTCATTGCTAGACATTTACAAAAACTATAAAGTAAATTTAGTCTAATCTTACAAATTTAATAGCATTAATATTGCCAAAACATATTGAAATAGTGACCAATCTTGTTCAATTTTTTTACATATCTTTACTCTCTCTTGTATAGCTGTTATCAATTTTAAGCCATCTCTTGTTTTTTAAACCATCTCTTGTATAGCTTTACAGTTTAACAGGTTGTAAATACAATTTAATACTAAACAATACAATAATAACCATTATGATAGCTATTAACTTGTAAAATATCTTATTCTGTAAGGTTTAATCCAGTTTACCAGTATGTCTAATGCACTAATACCTGTTTTTTCCTTCCCCCCAAAAGAGTATTGTCAAGAAGGAACTTCTGCTCTTAGCTTTATTTCAGACCCTTTTGCAACACATACTGCTCACACAGTGTGTAAAACTGATAAAGTACCCCTCCCCCTGTAGTACTGCAGTATTGTTTATTTGTTTTCTAATGTATGTCAGCCCAACACTTTGGTTATACATTTGCTTTATTAGGTTATTAAACTGTAGACCTTTGTCTGATATGATCATCTTTTCTGTTGCCTTTGCTGTCTATTTCTACTAGTAGTAGTTATTTGTACCCTCCTGTATACTTTATTTGAACTGTATGTATACTATAACCCATCTGTTGGCTATACTTGATGTAACTAAGTTTTTTTTTTTTTTTATTATTATTATGTTTTTATCAGGGACATATATGCACAATTGTGATGTTTTATTATAATTACCAAATAGTGTTGCATGTGAACATTTTAACAATTATGTTTTAAATAATAAGTTTTTAGAAAAACTCAAGCCACTTGTCTAGCAGTCTTGTTTCTTATCTTACTTATCTTTTCAACATTTCCTGTAACTATTCATCCAGTTTAGGAAGGTCTGAGCTCACATTTCCATTAACCTTTTTTAGCATTTTTCCTTTAATCATCTGTTAGTAAAATGCAGTTATAAAACAGTATTATATTTGTGATTTGCATAACTATGCAAACTAAACATTATTTTACAATTAGCTTACATATTTTTTAACTTTTGATTTCAGTATTTTTTTATTTATTTAACTGTTCTGACATTCATTTTACAAAGACTGTTTGACTAATACCATCCGTGATTTTATTTCTTTTTAAAATTCAGAACTTTAACTGTTTGGTGTGGTGTTACTATACAATTATATAAAAAATGTAAAAAAATAAATAGATATTAGCTTAACAAACACATTTATATATTTACATTATTTATATTTGCTGTTGTCTGCCTGTTATTCGTGTGCGTTGTATAAAAAGAAAATACATGCATGTCAGTCTTGTGACTTTAAATCTTTATACAAGCATGTCAGTGTTGTGACTTTAACTTTTTACTCTTATTATCTATTTTTATTTAATTTTATACACTAGAACAGTTTTGTTTACCTTTTGACTATGCTAAGAATGGCAGTCATATGCTCTACTTTACTGTAGTACTGATAAATATATTGCTTTAATTGAATGGAAATTTTAAACATTTGAGAATGATTTGTATTTCACCATCCTACCATGTAAGCTTAACCATTTTCAAAACACAAACATGTTATAAAATATATTTCTTTTGTACAGATCAGCTGTAGTTTCCTACTCTTTCCCAATGTATGAAGGAAGTTAGTCTCTGTCAGTTCAGCTAATCTATTTTCTTCATCTTGTAACTGTTTAAGAGTCTCCTCATGGTCTGCCTGATATGTCTCAGGAACCTGTTCTGCTGAATCTGAAACTCCTATGCACTTTTGAAAAAATGTTTGTATAACTTGTCTAAACTTCCTGAACTCATTGTGTCTCTTTTTTAGAAGTTTACTACATTCCTTTGTAACAAAATGTACTAGTGGTCTTGTCAGTAACTGATTTGACTCGCATGTGGTGACAGGACATATCTGTTTAACATCTGAATATAATGGAAACACTTTACCCTTAGTTAATTCTTTATCATGAACAGATTTGTCTTTACAATCTACTTTTTTAGCAATATGATGGAATACTTTTTTATGGCATAATACACAAAATGCAATTTTTGTTGAAGCACACAATAAACATTTGTCATATTTCACATGGTTTTCTTTGAGATACCAGTTAAATATTGTAATACATTTGCATAATGCCTTACTATCAACCTGCCCTACTAAGGTTTTACATTTACTAATATGCTGTGTATACCAACATTGCAATTTACTATCCATACTGTCTAATAATATACAAACTGTCTAAGAATATACAAACTATGTAAGAATATGCAAACTGTTTAACATCATCCACACTAAATATGTGACACAGAAAAAAGTCTTACCAGTTAGCAAGAAAACAGGTGATCAGGCTATTGTTGCTGATGGCTAGAAATTTTTCAGTCACTTGAGAAGCTGGGAAAGCACAACAGGCAGTGGACTGTTGGGCTAGTGGATATCCCCCTTTTCTTTAGTGAAATTATGGCACTGCAACTGGAACTTCTGTCTCACTCCGAATGTAGACATCTAAAAAACTTTACTACTGCAAGCTGCATAAACTGGAATACTTCTGTTCAGAATTGACACATACGTACAAATGTTAGTTACTGCAATGTAACTGAAGTAACCCTCTGCAGGGCTTACCCTGTGTTTGAATGCAAGATTATAGGTTCAAATGCAGATTTTTAGGTTCAAATGCAGGCTAGCTTGCCATTGAAAAATTATATGGCTCTCTAGACACTCAGCTGGGTTGCTATTGAAAAAATATTTAGATCTCTCTGCTTACTGCTTCTTACTGCTTGCTCTTGCTGTGGGATTTGAGGTCTTCTTAAGACACTCAGTCTTGCTGGCTGGATTCTGCTAAAATTCAAAGTCTGGTTATATTTGCATTCACAGTCTGTTGCATACAGAAACTTGCAGAATATACACTGATGAGAGAATATACTTTGCAGCACCTGTCTTTAAGAGCAGTAATAAACTTTATAATAAACCAAACTGGACAAACGTTGCAGCTTAAAAGTACTGTTCCAACTTTACTTCTCATATAGTACAGATAATGTGAGAGATATAACATTTACCTCAGGACTTGTGTCCCTACCATACCTCTAACATAACTAGATTTAATACAGACTTTTTATACATATTTTAGTTAAACACACACCCTCTTGGTTTTGGAAAGATACTGCCTTGATGACAAATGCTAACACATCTGTTCTTGTGCAAATGCTGATAAGTAAACTGTCTTCAAGCTTGTGGATTAGAAAAGCACATTTTAAACTTTCTTAGAAAAGCATGTCCTGTTGTCCAGTGAAAGCAGATTACATTCTTGTCACGTCTGTAAGAAGTCAGCTTTCTTGATGTGTGTGTAATACACTCATAAGCAAGTTCCTTATTTTTTTAAGCCACAGTCATTTAGTATGGTTGCTGATCACATATTACTAAACTCTGTTTCTGCGTTTAAGCAAGCTTTTTCTTTCAGCATATTTACAACAATTAATTTCAGCCTTAAATTCATAATATCTAACAACTGTGTTTGGATCTGATAAGGTCAGCAGATATGTATGCAATCCCACGATCACCAAGCTATACATATAATCAGTCTCAATGAGGCCCATACCTCCTTCAGAGTGAGATATGTATAATCTTGATATACACTGATTTTTATATATCATTTGATAAGCATGTAGCATTTTTCTTGTCTTTCTGTCCAACTGATCCAATACCTTATGGGTCCAGTCTATTGCACCAAAACTGTAAGTTAAAACAGGAAGAGCAAATTGGATTAAAGACTTTGACTTTATTCCTAGATGTCAGAGCTATTTTCAGTATTAGTTTTAGTCTTCTGAAGTATTCCTTACTGAATAAAGAAAAAAAACGGCTTCACGGGAAACCTTCAGGAAAAGTCAGTAGTCCAAATAGTTTTGCAAGCGCAGGACATTTATTACACACAAACTTCACTTTAAAGCTTCATTTAAAAAAAAAAAACAATTACGAACACCATTTACAAATACAAAACTAAATGTTGGAATGTAAAACGCTTTTCATTTTATCATTAAAAACCTCATCAGTGATTTTATTTGGTTTCTCATTTGTTTTTGGGGTTGTATTCCTTACTGAGTTTTATTCACATTTGTTCATGTGTTATTGCTGAGCCTTCATCAATTCCCAAATATTTATACACTCCTTCTTGCTCAAATTCCTTTATATCGCATTCCTAACCTAGACTATTTTCTTGGTACTACAACGTTCCTATTTTCAGTGCTGCTTTCACACATTTTTCAAGGCTAAATGTCATGCTTATATCATCTGAGAAAGTTTTAACCTTTACAGTTGTGCTTTCAATCCCTCATCTGATGAACTATACAATTTTAAGTCATCCACAAAAAGTAGATGAGAAATCTTTAAGCAAGTTTGTTTTCTAGGAGACAAGTTATAACCAAGACCTAATCTGGTAAGTAAAAAGCTTAATGGGTTATGGGCAAGACAAAACCACAGCAGTGATAAAGAATCACCCCGGAATGTTCACCTTTTAAGTTTTACCCTTGGGATAATAATTTCCCTTTGTTATAAATTAATTGCAAAGTGGTTTGCCATTGTTTTATAGCCACTGTAATATAACTGATCAATGTAGGATGTATCTTCTGCATCTGTAAGCACTCCCTTATTCATGAATGTGGGATGCTGTCAGATGATGTTGTGTAATCTATCCATGCCATACTTAGATTATTCCCCTTTTACAGTTCTCCATTATGACTTGGTTTAGCAACAAATGACCCTTTGCTTCATATGATTTTCTTTTGTTACCCATTTGTTTTATTTCCATGACTAAATTGTCTTCTAAATTACTATAAACTCTGTTGGTATCAATTCCAGAATGTAGTTTATACAGTGTTGGTCTATAGTTTTTAGGGTGGCTTATAGGTTCTTAAAGAGGAGTATAATTTTTCCTATTGTTAACCAGGTTATGCATTACTAATCCTCTTTTGTACTTACCCCTTTGTTTTTTTTTTGTATTGTGAATTTTTTCATTTCCAGATCCCTTTGCCTGTCTTTCTCTTCAAATATCTTTGGTGCAAATTTTTTGTACTGATTAGTTTTGCTTTCTCCTTTGCATAAATATTGTACCTTATTAAATCTCTTATTCTTTCACGTGTCCATATTTCTTCTTCAGATGTCTCCCACTCTATCTGTTTCTCCTTAATTTGGGGACTCATTGCTTCACCATGCTGTGACATAACCCGTGTTTAAATTTCTACACCAAATCCTTCACTTTGCAGGTATTCTACAACTTCAGCTACTATTTGTTTGAGATCTGGTTTATGGATCTTCTGTTCTATGTTCCCCCCTGTGTGATCTTACTGTTTGTATTGTGAAATTTTTCATATCTGGGTGCTTTTGCCTGTATTTCTCTTCAAACATATTTGGAGCTGCTTTTTTGCATTGATTAGTTTGGCCTTCTCCTTTGCATAAATATTGGACAATATCAGAACTCTTTTTGTTTGACATGTCCTAGTTTCTTTATTATATCTTTCAAAAGTCTCTAGGTTTTGTTTTTTATATTTTTGCACTTTCTCTGTTGCTTCTTTTCCAAGCTTCCTAAAGTTTGTCTATGCAGTGTTTTTCATGGCTTTATCGTATTAATGAACACAGATTTGCATTTAAAGCTTTTGTCAGTTTTTCTTGTGCAAATATTTTTCTTTCCTGTAATTTCTTTGTTAATCTTTTTGAATATCTTCTCTCTGCAAAATTCTGGACTTCTTGCATAATTTTGTCCTTATTCTCAATTGTCCACTCTATTGTTTTTATGAATCTTTTTTGGCCTGTCAGTTTTTGTGGACTACTACTTCCTTCTACAATGGGGGAGGGTTGTCCTCTCCCTTGAATATTTTTGTGTCTTCAGGATTCTATACTGTCATTTTTTTCCAGTCCAGGCAGCACTGTGCATAGCAGGATTGGACACTTTTTTATCCTGGGATTTATTCACCCAGCTGTCTTTTTTATTTTTTAACCTAACCTTGTCCATGGTCATACCTCTCAACCTGGAAATATCAAAAATCTGGACAAGGCCCATGAAAAATGGGTACAAATCTGTATGCTGATTAACATAACATTTGCATACATAATTACCACCCACTCCAATGGAATTATGGGATACCAACTTTCAAAAGCAAACTGAAGAACAGACAACTAAAATATGGCACCAGAGTCCCCCTGTAGCCATTCCAATGACCCATTACCCGGTTATATCACCCCATTTACCATAAACACTAATGTTTGCATACTGCTTTACTTCTACAATGATTATTTGGATTTTATTTTTACATTTTAGCACAATGCACAACCATTAAAGCAATACCAGGGGGATTGTTGATCTCACACACTTGTCAGCTACCTGTATAATCGACCAAATGCAGTCAATTACACAGATGTCAACCAAAATCCCTGTCGACCAAACCAATGGAGCTCATACTGACAGAAAAGTGAGGATTAATGTTTTGTGTTCAATGCATTTCACAAGGGAGATTAGTTTGAACTATTTCTACATTTAATCATGGTGTTAGTATCATGTCAGTACACATCACCCTGTCAATACCACCTAACCCTGGGGGGGTTAGGAGGGTTGCCTAATAGTTAAGATGTTGGTCTTACAAACACAAAGTGCAGGGTTTGAGTCTCACAAGGGATAATTGTCTAGGCTTAAAAAATATGGCTCGCAAGGGCAGTTAGCCTAGTACTAATCTATGAATTTATGAATAAGTATCTGTTACATAGATTAAAGGCAGATTTGTAACTCAAAGCATCACCAGATTGTGCAATACACATTTATTAAAAATAAAAAGTTCAATTTTTTGCCAGCTTTTAGATACATTCTGGATTTCGATAAAAAAGAATCAAGCATAAAACTGGGAAGACAGTTTCCAGGCTTCTAGGTAACTTTTATTCATAAGCCTAGTAACTTATTATGAATCAATATGAGCATTTCATTTTTATATACCACAAACTTCAAATGCTTGCACACAATCATGACTGCTATGAGACTTCTCAATACTTTGAAATGATTTAGCAGTGATGTAGTTTCAGATTCAATGATATGGCTACTGGTTAAAGGATGTAAGAGCAGGCTGCTACAGTACAGAAAGTTTCCAACAGGGGTGGTCAATTAGTTCCTTTGGTCACTGTTCAGGTATTTCAGCCATTGCTAATGATTATTTATTTTAACATTAGTATTAGTGTGTGTGTGTGTGTGTGTGTGTGTGTGTGTGTGTGTGTGTGGGGGTCTTTTGTGTGTCACAAAAACTCATAAGCTTTTGCAGTTGACTTATTACAAGCTTAAAAGACTGCTGGGATATTACTTTGGATTAGAAATAAAATACAGTTGCAAAATATTATAGAACTAGATATGAAAAAAGTGAAAAAAAATAATTTTAGGAAGAGAAACAGCGTATGCATTGATATTGGATTAACATAACTGGAACAGTGAATCAGCATTTTCTTCATTTGGTTCAGACAACTCAAAGTGGTTTAAGTTCTATGACTAAGTGGAAATGTATATGCTGTAGCAAATGAAAAAAAAATAAGCAAAAGAGCACTAATGTCAAAATCCTTGTTAAGCTATATTTTTCTCCCTCAAGCCGTATATTTGTATGCACTATAAACTATTTTCTTTAGAATGTTTTTGCAGCTACTTTATTATAAAGTGACTTGATATTATCTCCCACTAAGACAGAGGGTATTTTTTGGCAGAACGTGTGTTAGACGTTACATCTTGTATATTGGAAAATCAATGTTTGACTTTTTTGAGGTGGGGCACAGATGAAAGAAAACTGTTCAAAGATTTTCACTGAAATTCATAATGCAGGGGAACAAATCTCTTGGTTAAATATTCAGGTAAATTTGCCAGATGCTAAGTACTATTTCTACTTAAGCTGCCAACACAAGAAGCTAGAGAAAGGTTTATTGCAATATTCGTCTTGCTTGGCTTAACAATGGAACTTCTGATTAAGGAACAGTACCCTCAAGGTATTATATAGGAGTACCAATAATTTACTACACAGGAGTTTGCCTGACAAATTATATTAATTTGCTGTTTTTGATGAGAGTTTTCTGTTTTTTTACACACACACCTTACCTGAACTTGTCCGTTCCGCTCGGCACTCGCAGATTCCCATAATAAACCATTTAAAAGTGTGTCCTTCTCGCAGGCAGCCTGATACATTTTGAAAAGCAGTCCTTACTTCCTTCCCGCTCGTGTGCAATCAAAAACACACTGGAAATGCATGCACAACATAGGCGAGTGCTGAATTCCGACAGGCTGATGGAGCTGACGTCATTGTGCATGCGCGGTGATGTCAGCAAAATGCAGAACACAAAATTAAAAAAAAAAAACGCTAGGAAAATCGGAAATGAAGGGGTGCCACTCGGGAATCGTGGCACCCCATTTTTTGTCCCCAAAAATTGGCAAAAAACAGATAATTCGGGACAGTTGGGAGGTCTGTCCATGATATATGCTATATAAAGTGCAGTCTACATGTCAGTGTCATCTTTGTGAGATTTTTTTGAAGACAGGGTCCAGTACATGAAGTTACTCACCAAGACTTGAGGATGAATTCAGATCCAACAATGCTACTCTCCTTTTTTGCTGATTCTATCATCTCTCCATTTGGACCCCTATTCAGACATTCAAACAGTATTTGTGATACAGGAAACTCCAGCAATGATGTGTGGTGAAGGTGTGTGTTAGTGTGTGTGTGTGTGTGTGTGTGTGTGTGTGCACGCCCACACATGCATGCGTAGCTGCACTGCAGTAGGTGCGTAGGTAGCTGGGGATGCAAGGACTAGATGTGTGTATGTATCTGTGTGTATGTTAGATTATGCAGGCAGGCATTTGGGTTATTACGAGTGCAAGTGTGGGGGGCTTGTCTCTGGATGATTGGATATGTGTGTACATGTTTTTGTGTGTGTGTGTGTGTGTTTGTGTGTGTGTGTGTGTGTATATGTTTGTGTGTGTGCATGTGTGCATACACATGCATGTTTGTATGGGATTGTTTGGGAATATATATGTATGTGTGTGTGTGTATGTTTGTGTGTGTGCATGTGTGCATACACATGCATGTTTGTATGGGATTGTTTGGGAATATATATGTATGTGTGTGTATGTATGTATGTATGTATGTGCACACATGTATGTATGAGAATGTCTGGGAATATGATGTATGTGTGTGTCCATGCATTGGTGTCTGTGAGTGCATGGTTATGTGTAGATTGGGTGCCTTTCCTTATGAATCATATAGGCTGTTAGGGAGAACACTAGTGCAGTCAGGTCTGACAGCACAGAGTTCAGTGGAGGGACATACTGATGAGCTGCTAATGAGGCCTTTGTCATTGTAACACTGCCATGTTTCTGATTTGAGATTTCTTTCCTTTGAGCTAGCTGGCCAAAATACACTGAAAAAATAATGCAGGTAGAGAGAAATCTTGTGAATCCCAGGGAGAGGTTACATTCAGCTATTTATTTTCAACTGTTATCAGAAACAGAAGACTGATCACAATTGACCATTTTCATGCTCAGCCTGGGAGAGTGCAAAACACTGAAGCAAACAAAACACATTTTCAAATGAATGTATGCATAGTGGAGCAAGTTTAATAAGCATTTGGCACTGTAGCTGAAAGTACAACTGTAAATCAAATAACAACTGTAACACAAAACAGGTACAACTATTAGCATTTAAACTGTAAGGGAAGTTACATAAGTGACTCAAAACTCAACATACAGAGTAACTATTCAGCATGGCTCTTCAGTGCTGGGCTACTCCAATGACAAGAGTACAGAGAAGGAGGAGAAGACTACAAAGAAATTTTCCATCTGAGCTCCTACTGATTCATCACACTAGCAGGACTTCATCAGCTTTGTAGGACAAGTTCTGCAGAGTTCCAGCCTTTGGTGAGATCAGAGCCTTCCACATGACAGCTACCTGGGCTTGAGTTCCAGTGAGAAATTGGAGGGCTTGATTTTGACTGGCCAGTTTCAGCAGGACATTGGCTGCATTTTGAATTGCCAGCTTTTGCAGGGATGAAGCCTTACAAACTTTAAATCCCAGGAGGCTCACTCAGTTCAGTGCTTTTTAGTGGTGGGCTATTCTGAAGACTAGACTACAGAGAAGGAGGAAAAGACTACAAAGCCCTTCTCCGTCTGGGCTCCTGCTGATTCATCTCACTGCAAAGACTTCATTGGTTTCCTAGGACCAAGCCTGCAGTGTTGCAGATGTTGGTGATAATAGAGGCTTTCATATAACAAGTACTTAAGCTTTGGTTCCAGTGAGGGATTGGAGTGCTTGATTTTGATTGGCCATTTCCTGTAGAGGTGTTGGCTGTATTTGATAGGTCAACTTCTACAGGGGTGGAGCTTTACATACTTTAAGTACCAGGAGGCCTGCTCAGTTTGACATTCTACTGTACTTGCATAACAGCGAGAGCAAGTCTTTGTTCTTTTAGGTATCAAACAAAACAACATAGTCTACAACAGGTAAGGGAATCTCTCATATTTGTTCTATATGATATAAATTTTAGTGTGTTGTTTTTCACAACCTTGTTGTTCTTGTGTGTCTGATTTTCATACTGCCTTATTTCACACAGCGGAAATCATTTTGGCTTTTGTAGCTTATTGACTTACTAACTGCACTCTCATGGACACATTGCTGAAATTAGCACTTTTGTTTTGCTGTTCTGTCATTGAGTTTAAATAGCATTGCTCATTTGTACCTTGTTGATATTGTACTGTTGTTCACTTTTGCTTTGCTGACTGTAGTGGTATTAAATTTAAATAATACTCCAGTGTTGTCTGTTACCATTACTAGTTATGTACTTACTATTTCATTTACTGACTGCATTTTTGATCATTGTTGTTGTAGCATTCCTGCTTGTGACTGATGGCTATATTATTACAGTATTTGAAGTTACTGCTCCACAGTAATACACTAGAGAGTACAGGGTTACCTTTATGATATATCTTTATTATTTGGCTGTTATACTGTTACTGTACTTGAAACTACTCATTTAGATTATCTTTAGCTATTTGAGTTATTGCATCCAGATCCATTGAGTTAGACTACCCATTGTTCAATGTTTTTACTATCTAGATAGAGACCACACTAACTTATACGGTAAAGCTATTTAGTTAAATTTGCCACTGTTACTGATTTCCTTATTTATCCTACATAGACTGTTGTGTTTATATTTCTGTTTTGCACTTGTGGCTACTACAGTAGTCAATTCCATTTTTTTATCCTTTAGCCATATTCTAATTTATAACTTGCCCAGTCAGTTATCCTCTTCCACCATATACCAAAAGTAAGTTATTAACTTGTCCTATACCCCCTTCATCTGTTCTGAACAGTATGGAATCTCAGTCAGCTGTTTTCCCTTCTGTATCCAGCCTGACAGCACTAGGTATTTTGAGGCAGTATAGTAACTGCCACCCACATTCTTAACAAGAATTCTTTATTTCTACCTTAGAATGATTCAATATGTGAGAAGCGTAAAGATTTACTTAACTTGGAGGCTGCCTTCTCACCTGAGAAACCATTTAGTAAGCAGAACATTTATATACACAGCACAGAGCACTTCCACTAAACAAGCTTATGCTGAGGTTATTAAGAAAGACTGCATTAACCTCCCTGGCTAAAAACTAAGAAACCTCATACATTAGTTCACAAAGCAGCACTCCCACTTTCATTCTTCACACCTGCACCTAGGACGCATACTTCTATGAGTAACAAGGGTGCAGACTTCAAGCCCTTATGGCTCACTGAGACTGCATGAAACCATGGTAATGTTTTAGTAATAGGTGACTCTATTGTAAGGCATAAAGACACTACCCTCACCAGTCTGGATAAGAATAGGGTGACAGCTGTCTTTCTGGAACCAGGATCCAGGCCATAACAAGGCACTTAAATCCTTCCATCCCTACAAATATGATTATAAACTGATAGTGATCTATGAAGAGGTGAATGACCTTAAATGCTCTACCCAGAGGGACATGTAAAAGGATATGATAGCACTTACTATCCATGTGTCGGGTTTATATCACATCATCGAAAGATTAAAATATCGAATCACTTAACATCGAACTAAATACATCGAACCATAAAACATCAAAATGGGAAAAAAAACGTGGAGTGTAGATCAAAAATAAATTGCTCCATGCAGAGAGCAAGACCCCCTGCCACTTAAATATACCACTTTGGAGATCACACTTCAGTGCACTACAGTGCGGAAATGGAAGATTTCTGTTTCCTACACTGTAGCGTGATCTCGGAGTTGGTATATTTAAGTAGCGGGGGGTGTGGAGGGTGCAGGGGGGCTTGCCCCCCTGCCTACACCCTTAATGTTTCATGTCCCTGTTGGAAATTGCCATTCACATCATTTTGATGGTTTCATGGTTCGATGTATTCAGTTCGATGTTACGTGATTCAATGTTTTAATCTTTCGATGATGTGATATAAACCCCATGTTTCTGAGGCAGGAAAAACACTGGTCTCAAGTGGTATTTTGCCACAACCCAAAATGATGCTTAAATTTAAAGACAAAATTGGATTTAGTAATTGGCTATATAGCACGGGTCATTCTAGGAGGATTAAATGCATTTCAGCTTAGGATGATGTGGCTGGCAAGCCTTCCTGCTTTGCCAGGGATGGTCTGCACTTCTCTTACAAAGGCTGTCACATTCTGGTTAAAGTCTTTGCCACTGCCACTTCCTTAGTGTTTTTTGTAGGCAGAATTCATCTGATGGACATTCCAACCTAGTAAATTATAATTTGGAACACAGTAATGTAACTCTACTCACTGCCAGGAGTCTTAACAAAAAATGCCCAAAGTTGAGGCTCTCCTCCAACTTGAACTCATTCATATATGTATAGTTACAGAAACATGGTTTCAGAGCAATGAAAACACTCCCTCTGTTCCTGGGTATAATGCCTATCACATCTTCAGACCTACTGGAAATTGTGGGAAAGTATTAGCATGTGGCAAGAATATCATTGCCTCATGAGAAATTCCTGTTTGAACTCCTAGAAGTCCAAATCATCATAAGCAATACAATCTACCACTTCATAGCTAGCTATAAAGCACCCTCTATGTTCCTTTCTCAGTGTGAAAGTTATTTTAGCACATTAGCTGAAATTCTCATTAAACTCTAGACCTTTCTACTAAGGGACTTCAACTATCCATAAATAAACTGGCTGATCTGCACTGTAAATGGCCAGTTTACCCTGTAGTTCCTTGACATTATAAATGCTAACTCTCTTTCACAAATAGTTAACCATCTTACTAGAGGCCCAAATATCCTTGATCTAGTCCATTTGGGGGTTGTCCCTAACTGTTAAGGTATTTACCTTACAAACACAAGGTGCAGGCTTTGTTTCTCAAACAGGATAATTGGCTAGGCTTAAAATGGCTTGCTAGGGCAGTTAGCCTAATATGAACCTATGAAACTCACATATATGTCCAGTTCTTGCACATCTTCTTATATATCATCATGCTTTGTTAAATCAGACCATAATTTAGTCACCTTTTCCTTTAAAACTGGTGTCACTTTCCCTGTAAATATGTCTGTATCTAGGGACTCCTCAAAAGCAAACTTTTTTCAGTTACTTGATGACTTAAATAAATTCTGCAGTAATCCTACTCTGAAGGATCCCATTGCTTAAGCTACTACCTTGAACTCTGACTTCTACTCCCACTTAAATAGTTATATATAATGAGAAATTTAAAAACAACCTCCCCTTTGGTGGAATGTATATATAAATAAGTTATATAACAATAGAAAGAAACTACTTAATGCATATAAACAGCTCTCATTCAACCTGCCTAAAGAGCACACTTAAGCAAACTAACAAAGAGGTTAAGGAAACTATTAGGAAGCTCAGAGCTAAGTACGAACTTAAAATAGCTACTAAAACCAAAAATAACTACAAATTATTCTTTGACTATGCAAGGAAGTTAAGAACTAACCAGAAATGTTTGGAGTAAGTCTACAATAATACTTCTCTGACCCAAAGGAAATAGCTAATATCCTAGCTAACAACCACCAGTCTTACATAGACCCATTAAACCAGCACCGGCAAAAAACACACATAAATACATGGAAACATACTCGGAGGCTGTAAATAAAAATCTGCAAGACCAACAGAGACTTCAAAAGCAAACATCCAAGCAACTTTCACCCCCCAACACAAACCATGAAACACATACTTCACAAAACCAGTGTGCCACGCAATCACAGCCCTTAAGGCAAATTAACATACCTAACATACTAGTAATAGGTGACTCTATAGTCAGGCACACTGACGTCCCACTCACTAGGCTGAATAAGGAGAAGGTTACTGTTAGCTGCCTGTCGAGTGCCAGGATCCGCCACATAACACAAGTACTCAGGTCACTCCAGAACAAGTACAAATATGACTCTGTCATTGTCCATGTTGGTGTGAATGACCTGAGCCGCACCTCCCTGGACTACATGAAAAGAGACATGGAAGAGCTCTCTCATCACGTAGCCCAGGCTGGTATGACCCTGACCCTGAGTAGCATCATGCCCTCACCAAGAATGATACCACGGCATAAAGAAAAAGTTCTCGATTTCAACAATTGGCTAAGTTTCTGGTGTCATTCAAAGGGGATCCAGTCTGCCTGCGATGACATGCTCAACAAGCCACGCTGCTTCTCTAGAGACGGCTTGCACTTGTCGCCCTTAGGCTTTCCTATACTTGCAAAGGCTATTGCCACCCCCATAGTGCCTTTTTTAGGCAAGGCTCAAAAGACAAACCCACCGCCGTAAATAGCACAAGTAACAAAAAACTGGGGGTAATGCTACTCAATGCCACGCACTCGAGACACTCCTCAGTATGGAGAAAATCAATATATGTGTGCAGTAACAGAAACCTGGTTTAAGGCTCCAGAGAGCACCACAGCACTACCAGGCTACAAATCATACCATACATTTCAGCCACAGAACCCAAACCGAAATACAAAAGGCGGGGGCGTATCCATATTCATTAAGGATACCCACACCTCCAGGTTAGTGGTACAGCACGATGCTTCACTGATCATCCACGTGCAACTAACAATGGGCAAAACTGCAATTCAAATTGTAGCTTGCTACAGATCACCCAGCATGTCCCAGGACCCCCATTCCGCATTTCTGGAAACACTGTGAAACATAAAGGTCCTACCAAACACCTTAATATTGGGTGATTTCAATTACCCAAACATTAACTGGGAGAACCACTCAGGTACTAACTCCCTTGCCCAACTTTTCATAGAATCTATAAACTCAAATGCCCTGGTTCAACTGGTCGACACTCCCACCAGAGGTGACAACATATTGGACCTGGTCATCACCAACATGGGCGACCGGTGTTCCACACCAGAGGTCAACCCTTCGCTAGTTAGATCTGACCATAAACAAATCACTTTGGATATCCATATTCCACCCCCACCCCCAGACAAGAAAGCCACCATGAAAAACTTTTCAAAAGCAAACTTGATGTTACTTAAGACCGAGGTGGAAAGTTTCAAAGCCCCCATGCTGAAAGATAACACTGTCCAAGCTGCAAAATCCTTTACTAATGCATTCTATGGGCAGCTACAAGAATGCATGGATCATGCCATCCCAAGCAAAACCAAGACTCACTCCTCCAAGAAAAGGAAACCAGTCTGGTGGACTCCTGCCATATACAAGCTATATAATCGAAGGAGGAAACTAGTACAGAAAAGAGTAAAATCCCAAGAAGGGAAGACATCCCTGATCAGTATCAGCAAGAAACTACAATCCCTCATAAAATCATCCAAGGCGAGCTTTGAAAGAAAAATTGCCAAGGACTCCAAAGATAACCACAAGGCATTCTTTAGCTATGTCAAGAATCTAAGTGGCAATGCTCAGATCTGCTCAGAGTTAGTGCAGAATGGCACAAAATACACTGAACCGACTGATATCGCCAACATCCTGGCAGACAAGTTCAGTGCAAGCTTTACCCCCCTCTCACCCCCAAAAGGGCCCATAACCATACCAGAAGAATGTAGAGTCCCTGAAATCACATACACTCAGGTTAAAACAGCCCTTTCCAAAGCCAAAAACACAGCATCAATGGGACTGGACGGTGTCCCAGGCTGCATCCTACACGAGCTCAAAGATGAACTAACCCCTCACCTAAACACATTGTTCAAACTCAGCCTCTCCACAGGCTACATACCCATAGAGTGGCGCACAGCAACGGTTATTCCACTCCACAAAGGTGGAGCCACAACAGACCCTGGGAACTATCACCCTATAAGCCTGACTAGCTTGGTCTGCAAGGCTATGGAGCGCATCATCATGGAACTCATTAACAGAGACACTGGGAACCTACAAACACTGGACCCTACCAAGTTTGGCTTTGTTAAGGGCAGATCATGCCTCATAAACCTGGTGGACTTCTTTGAGACAGTTACCAAGGCTATTGATGAGGGAAAGGTGGTACACACAGCCTACCTAGACCTCGCTAAGGCCTTCAACACCATTCCCCATTCTGGTATTATAGACAAGCTCACCAGCCTGAACATAAACCCCTACGTCAAAAGATGGGTTGTCAACTGGCTCATGGACAGAACCCACATGGTGAGAGTTGCGGGAGCTAGGTCCGTCTCTAAATCGGTTACAAGGGGTGTACCCCAGGGCTCAGTCCTAGGACCCCTCCTGTTCGGCATATACTTCTCAGAGGTACAGGCAAGCACAGGAGGACTATGGCTGACCAATTTCGCAGACGACTGCAAACTACGGGCTATAACTAACTCTCCAGCTGACACAGACATCCTCCAAAAGGGTCTCACTGAGACAGATACCTGGTGTCAAAATCATGGCCTCAAGCTAAATGCCAAAATGTGCGTAGTCATCCCCTTTGGAAAAAACAAAGTACCCACAAACTACCACATAGGTGGTAGTCCCCTAAATATGGAAGACGTAATAAGGGTTCTGGGGACCCAAGTAGATAGTAATCTCACCTTTGATAATCACATTGTCAAAGTGGTTAGAAAATCCTTCTACATGGCCCACCTAATCACAAAAGAGTTTGCATCCAGATCAAAAGAGGTCATTCTGCCCCTCTACTCATCACTCATCAGACCCATCTTAGAGTACAATGTCCCATTTCAGATGTACCTTACAAGACACCTGCAACAGCTGGAAATACTACATAAGTACCTCATCAAGAGGATCAATGGCCTCAAACAGATGCATTATGCAGCTCGACTGAAGAAACTCCAGTTGTACTCGGTTGCATACCGTCTACTCAGAGGTGATCTCTGCCTGATATACAAGGCCATGTCCAACCCAGAATTAATGGACATGCTCCACCTGAAGAAAACCTTATCCCTTCGAGCCACACGCTGTAGGGCTCTAAACCTCACCACAACAATAAATAGGATGTGCTGGAGGGATAGATTCCTGTCCCAGAGACTTCCCATGCTTTGGAACAAGATCCCAATCTACATTAGGCAGAGCTCCTCGCTAACACTCTTCAAAATAAACCTTGATGAGTGGATGGGAAACAGAAAGTTTACCTCGGGGATCACTTCAGTGTCTCTGCTGGACAGAGGCACAGGGAACTAATCTAAGGGGACAGCGAAAGCTAACACATTCTGGCTAGGCTTATAAATGCCTTTGGGCAGATAGCCTAGTACCCACCTATGAATCTAAGTTTACTCCACCATAGTTATAGCCATTCCACAGGTGCTACAATCCCAGCCACCTCTTTTAATTACTGTGGAACAAATTCTCACAGCCCTGTCAAAAACTAAGAATACTTCATCCATGGGCCATGATAACATATCAGGTTGCCTTATTATCAGTGCTAAATATGGCCTTTCTGAATCCCTACATAACCTATTTAAGATAAGTATCTCCACTGGTTACATTTCTGAAGCTTGGAAAACAGCATTTGTAATGCCATTACACAAGGGTGTCTCAACCACAAACCCTGGTAATTATAGACTATTAGTCTCACTATCCTCATATGTAAATCTATGGAGTGGATGATTTCAGACCTCATTAATCTGGACATTGAAAATCTCTTACTCTGGACCCTCATTAATTCAGCTTTATGAAGGGATAGTACTGCCTCTTTAACCTCATTAATTTCTTTGAAAAAGTAACAGAAGCAGTGGATAGAAGTTATGCCTGGATAATGGTTATGCGGTGCATACAGCATACGCAGAACTGCCAAGACCTTTGATACTATTCCCCATGCAGATATTATTGACAGACTTATAAATCTGAATATAAATCCTTATATTGTGAGGTGGATAGTTAACTAGTTGTTTAACAGAACTTGGTTAGAGTCGCAGGTGCCAATTTTGAAACCAAAAAAATAAGCAGTTACGTACCACAAGGCACAGCTTGATGTCATCTCTTATTTGGTATTTATTTCTCACTCCTGGCCTATGGTTAACTAAGTTTGCAGATGACTGTAAATTGTGTGTTGTTATTCGATCTTCAGCTAGCTCACAATTGCTCCAGAATGGGTTAGAGTTAGACCATGTTAATAACTGGTCCAAGGACAGTGGTCTCAAATTAAATGTAAACAATGTAGCATAGTTCATTTTGGTAAACATAACAGTTTCACTTACCACATAAGAGGATTCACTACACAAATCAGACACTGTTGTAAGGGATTTAGGAATTGTTGGTGATAATTCCTTATCATTTGACCATCATGTCTCCACAGTAGCTTGGAAAGATTTTTATCTGGTTCATCTAATTTCCAAAGGCATCTTCAGTAGATCCAAAGAAGTCTTAATTTCCCTTTATCTGTATCATATCAGACCTGTTATTGAATATAATGCACCTTTTGGCATGTTTTTGTCCTAACATATCACATGACTTGAGAGACCCCTGAGATTCATAACTAAATAAATCAGTGGCCTCAAAAATGTTAGTTACCAGGAGACACTGTCAGGCCTTTCTGTGTACTTAGTCTCTTACAGACTCCTCCATGGAGATCTGTACCTCACCTTTTGAGCCATGAAAGGGAAATGCTGTCCAGATGGTTGGGGTGGCCTTGAAGTAATGGAATGGGAGGCCTCATGTGTAGCACATGGCAGAGTTCTTCAGTAGGAAGCATGCAACATATATTATGAATCTGTTATGACATTACAGGTAGGGAGGTGGTAGACTGTGGATGACCACATGGTTGGCATTGTCATATCACGGGTTGGTATAATGGGAGGTTGGCATAATGGTTAAGGTGTTTGCCTCATATATACAAGGTACAGGGTTTGATTCTCACCTTTTAAAGGTGTTCTGTCATTGAGCTTAAAATGGTCTGCAAGGGCAACTTTACCTATAAACCTATGGCACTGTATGCTCAACACCATCAGGTGACAGGAATGATGCTGAACTGTGAGAGACTTACTGCTTTGCCCTGTGGAGTGTGTGATGTTCACAGGACCATATGCATTCTTCTGTTGTGGCACTGCATGCTCAATATCACCATGTTGCATGAATGGTGTAGAATTGTGTGACCCTGACTGCCTTGCCCTGTGATGTCTACCCAGAGTGGAGCTGGAGGAACATCAGTCATGCCTAGATATGGAGGCAATCTTAGAAGACTAATAGGTGGTACAACATCTGGAGGGGTGAGGGACAGTTGTGGAAGCCTCCCCTGTAACTGTATACTACACAGGTGAACTCTGTCATGGTCATGCTGGGGAGTAACCCTAAAACATGTGTTTTTATTCCTTCCTATATTTTTTGTCATTGTGCAGGTGTTTCAGGCCCTCACATATGTCCTTATGCATGTCATGACTAACTCTTGTTATCTCTGACAGGGCATTAGCAGCATTTGACTGTGCTTCCATCATTGACTTGCATATTAGTTGCTTGATGCTGAGGGTAATATCTAGATCTGGGAATGTGTATTTCATGGCAGTGATGGCCACCTAAAATTATCTCCCACATTCTATCTTTGCTGTCTGCAGTTGTAGTACTGGCACCTGCTGTCATGTGCAGGTGAGGACTGGGCACCATGTGATGGTCTGACATGGACAGGTGATGCCCTTCAGAGGATACAATGGGCCATTGATGTCCACCACAGATGTATCTGCAGATGTACAACATTAGCTCACTGGTACAGTAGCCAAATAAATTTTGGTTATATCCTGCAAAGGATATGACCTCTGGCCAGCTTTCAAAACTTGTGGGGAATTTTCCATGCAGTGTTAATTGCCAAAAGCTTTTTAGCTTTCTTGCTACTGAAGTGCATTCCCTCTTCAGGATTTGTGAAAATGACAGCTAGTGATCCTTCATGGCTAAGTAGATAAGATGTCCTTATTTGTCACCATTGCAATATTCCTTACCAAAGGGATATCCTGCAGAGGATAGCCATATGTCTGGCAGCATACCAAAGCCAAAGGCTCTTCCAAGATTTGTACATTAGGCATGTGTCCTACTTCCAATATGTAAAGTACATAAGTGATGTATGAGCACCTAATCCTCAGAACTTTTTTGCTGCTAGTCTGAACATTACTTTTTGAGTTCAGTCTGTCAATTGTTCATCATGTTGTCTCAGTTACCAAGCCATGGGTACTGGAAAAACTCACCCAGACTCTGCCACAATTTGCTGTGAGGGAAATTTAGTTCATAGGTTGGTACTAGGCTATTGGCCCTAGGGCCTATACAAGCCTAGCCATAACAATTCCCTGGATATTTCTTCCCACAATATTTACTTCCCTGGACCCCTGTCTAGCACTATGACTGACATGATCCCCAAGGTGAATTTCCTATCTCCCATCCAATTGTCAAGGTTCCTTTTGAAGAGGGCCAAGGAGGTGCTCTGCTTGACATGTATGGGCAGTCTATTCCAGAGTATGGGGAGTCTCTGGATCAGGAACCTATCCCTCCAGCATGTTTTATTCATTGTGATGACAAGGTTAGGTTTAATTTTTGCTTTCCTGTATTTTGTATTTCTTCTTTGCCTTCTTCTGTTTTGTATATTGTGATTTATTTTCTTTACACAATTCTTACTTGTAGTCTGCTTTTACTTGTATATTTAAACTAGGAAAGAGACTGCAGCTGTGTCTCTTGTGAGTCACATAGATATTAAAACAGGTCAATTAAGGTTAAGTACCTATGAACTGAGGGTGAAGCTAGTAACTAAATATTCCATTTAAAGGGTAAAATAAAACACTTCAAGACTTTACTGTAAACCTCCCCAGTCTCTGCCACAACTTGCTGTGAGGGAAAGGTTAGTTTGTTTTTGCTTTCTTGTATTTTGTATTGCTTCATTTCCTTCTTCTGTTTTGTATATTGTGATTTATTTTCTTTACACTGTGTTTTACTTGTATTCTGCTTTTATTTGCATATTTAAACAAGGAACGATACCACAACTGTGTGTCTTGTTAATCACACAGAAATTAAAACAGATCAATTAAGTTAATTACCTGTGAACTGAGGGTGGGGGGGGAACTAAACCTTTTATTTAAGGGGTAAAATAAAACAGTCCAATGCTTTACTGAAAAAGCTTACCCAGACTCTGCCACATATTGATGTGAGGGAAAGGGTAGTTTGTTTTTACCTTCTTGTATTTTATATTTCTTCATTGCCTTCTTCTAGTTTGTATATTTTTATTTATTTTCTTTACATGGTGTTTTACTCGTAGTCTGCTTTTAATTGCATATTTAAACTAGAAAAGAGACTGCAGCTTTGTCTCTTGTGAGTCTCGCAGAAATTAGAACAGGTCAGTTAAGGTTAGGTAACTGTGAACTGAGGGTGTAGTTATGAACTAAATCTTCTATTTAAGGGGTGAAATAAAACATTTCAAGACTAATAGAAACCTCATCCAGACTCTGCCATAACTTGCTGTGAGGGAAGGGTTAGTTTGTTTTTGTATTGCTCCATTGCCTTGCCTTCTTCTATTTTATATATTGTGATTTATTTTCTTTACATTGTGTTTTACTTGTATTGTGCTTTTAATTGCACATTTAAACTAGGAAAGAGACCACAGCTGTCTGTAGTGAGTCACGCAGAAATTTATTTTTCCCCAACCTCCCACTCTGGAGCTGTTGTGTTTTTTAAAACTCAACTATATTTCTAGTTGCCTGTCTCTTGTGTTAATTTGACTGCATATTGCCTTCCCTCTCCTCTTTCACTGGCTATTGTAGGTAAGCACAAAATTATTATTTTGTTAAATCATTCCTCCTCAGCTATTTAAATTTATTGGTCATCCCACTGTATTCCATAGAACCAGAATACAATGTGCCCACCCCTTCCAATCTATCTTGCTCTTTAAAATTAGTGTCTGTCCACTTAAATAGTTAAAGCTTATGTTACCCCCTCTTTTATATCTAACTGTTTAGTGCACACTGTAGCTCTTAGTATATTAAACCAATTTTTCCATTTTAAAACTCAAGAACACAGCAAAATAAACCAAAACCAAAACGGTTTAATAACTGATGGACCAACAAAACAAAAAAACAGCATTAACGCTTTTGTCTTTTATCAAGACTTCTTCAGACTGAATAATTCCACAATTAAAACAAGATTTAAATAACAAGCAAAGTCACATGCCATAAATAGAAATTCAATGTTTTTAAAATTTAAACCTTTCCTCTTCAAACATGACAGCAGAGTGAAGCTGTGGTGATACCAGCACTAGTAGTAAGTAGGCTATAGCCATTCAGATGACTCTCCTCTGTTCATGATTCTTGACAAGCTAATTCTTTCTTTTCAGTAAATACACCTTGATTTGTTGCTGTCTAACCCAACTTCCAAATCTCTGCCTAAATATGTCATCCATAAATTTTCAGGGTCTAGTTATTAGTTTACCCTCAAGCAATTGCCAGTGCCCTGTATAGACACAGACACCTTGAGTTGACATTTTTCCTGTAAAAGCACCATTGGAATGTTACCAATACCTAGTTGCACACTGCAAACTAGTTTGCAGTGACAAGCACTGCCCCCAGAGTTTCATACTGGGTACTCCTGACATTACTTTATATTCTCACAACAACCACCTAGTCAATAAAAATGGGTCTGTTGCCATGGATATGAACTTTCTCACTATTTCTGCTATCAGCTTGGTGGATATGGGCATGTAGACATTGCCTCATTTTTACTGACAACCAATTAATTCTCAAACAAACTGATATGGTATGTGAGAGATGTATTTACACAATGTCAATGAAGGCAAAACTGTCACATAAAAGAACTGCTAATATCGATCACATTGTCAGTAGTACACCGCTCCACCCACCACACGCAATTCAAAATAGACATATAGACCCAGATATGCTGAGGCACTTAAATCTCACCCTACTAAATCCCAAACACCTCCTAGATGAATTACACATAACAAATACTCTCAGCAGCCCTGAATGCACTCTTGCAAAATAAAACCCACATCAACATATACGGCCACATCTCATGGAGCTTCTGCTTCTAAACCCATAAGGCAAGCCACCACACAGTCCGACATTCTGGTCACTGGAGACTCCATTGTGAAACACACTGATGTCCATCTCTCCAGGTTGAGTAAGGAGAAAGTCATGGTCAGTTGCTTATCAGGGGCCAGGAACCACCACATTATGCATGCACTCTGGTCACTAGACCACAGGTACCACTATGTCTCAGTCATAGTTCACGTGGGTATAAATGACCTGAGACTATATGAAGAGAGACATCATGGAGCTCTCCAAGGATGATGCCACAATACGAACAAAAGATGACTGACTTTAATAAATGGCTTAATTTCTGGTGTCTTTCTAAGGGGGTGCAATATTTGTCAGCATCGAAGGAGATGGTCAACAGACCACGCTGCTTTGCCAGGAATGGTCTGCATCTCTCCCTCATAGGTTTTTGAATATTAGGAAAAACATTGTCCTCCCCATAGTGCCTTTTTTAGACAATGCCAAACTAAAAGTACTTCTGTCATAGCAAATCAAAACCAAGAAAATCTAAAGCTGTTACTGTTTGATGCTAGGAGACTAACAAAAAAACTACACTTCATAGAAGCTGTCCTCATCCTAGAGAATGCTAATGTCTGTGCTGTCACAGAAACATGGTTTAATACCATGGAGAGCATACTGACAGTGGAAGGTTATAATGCCTTCACACATTTAGACCAGCTAGTACACAGACAGAGACAAAAGGTCGAGGTGTCTCGATTTACATCAAAAATAAATATATCTCAAGGCTGGTCAAACAGGACAATGCACTTGACCTTCTGTATGTTTAGATTATCACAGGCAAAAAAATCCCATGCCACATCCTTGCAAGCTGTTGGCCCCTCTCTGTGACCCAGGAAACCCATAACATCTATTTAAACTTATTGGAAACCCTCATCATCCAACCCAATACCTTATTCATGGGCAAATTTAATTACCCACAGTTAGCTAGGAATCCTATACAACACCAAACATACAGGCATAGAGATTCCTGGATTTTGTAAACACTTAATTCCTGAACCAGATTGTTAATAGACCAACCAGGGGCACAACCATACTGGGTCTGGTCCTCACTAATATGGGAGAGTACTGCACACCCCTTAGTGTAATGTATTCTCTGGTAAGGTCAGACCACAAAATGGTCTCCTTTGAAGTAAAAACAAAAAAAAACTGGAAACCCTGCTAACCCTGGAGTATTCAGGAACTACTCGAAGGATAACTTACTACTAAGTGATAACCTGGCAAATTTCAAGCCCTCATAAATCCTGAGAACACTGCTGCCTATGTGTAACTGTTCAGAGAAACTTACATGCATGCTAATAGCTGCACAGAGGCAGCTGTACCCACCAGGAAGAAGTACATAATTAACTAAAAAAACAAGCCATCCTGGTGGAATCACAACATCAATAGGCTGTATAACAGAAGGAAGAAAATCATGGCAAAAATTAGGAGGTGCAGCACCCAGAAGAATAAAAGCACTTTCATCAAATTTAACAAACATCTCAGAGGACAAATAAAGTCTACCAATACCAAATATGAGGTAAATTTGGCCTCCTAGGCCAAGGACAACCACAAGGCATTCTTTAGCTATGCCCACAACCTCAAAGGCAATACACAGTTATGTGCAGAGCTATTTGGAAATGGAGCCACCTATATTGAGACAGAAGATATAGCAAACCTACTGGCCAACAAATTCAGCTCCAACTTTACCCCTTTCTCACCCTCAACCTTCCCACAGGAAATTCCATCAAATATAACTCCCCCTACTATCACTAGGGAACAGTTCTTTAATGCTATCTCTCTAAGGCCAAGAACACTGCATAAATTGGCCCAGATAATATCCCAGAATACTTTGTAAATAGAATAAAACATGACCTATCAGGCCGTATGGAATTGTTGTTTAACTGTAGCCTCCAAACAGGCTTCATGCCTCATAAATACACACTGCCTCAAGGCCCTATCCCTGTATTCTGTCTCCTACAGACTGTTGAGGGGAGATCTATGCCTGGCATATAAGGCATTATCAGACTTCTCCCTGATGGACCCCCTGCATATCCACAAAACAAACAGCACCAGAATTAGCCATTCTAAAGACTTAAACATTGCCTGTGATATATGTAGAACCCGTTCGAGAGATAGGTATGTATCCCAGAGACTACCCATTGTTTGGAATAGGCTCACCATCCATGTGAAATAGAGTTCCCCCCAACCCAATTCAAGTGTAACTTGGACAATTGGCTGGGGAACAGATAATTCATCCCTGGTTTGGCACCTATGTCTCCAATGGACACAGGCAGCCTGTTAATGATTCATCTCCCAGGCCTCTGCTTGTAAATGGCTTATCTCCCAAGCCCCTGCTTACACTTAAGGGTACCAGAACTTGTCACAGATTTGGGATGCATGGCTAGGCTTAAAAAGGCCCTTTTGGTCATTAGCCTAGTAAAGATCTATGAACGTATAAGTACCCAGTTTGGGTTTCTTCCTTATTTCCTTTCTGTTGGGTCACTTGTTTTACGTGTCATACATAAAGGGGAAGTGTGAGTGTGTGTGTGTGTGTGTGTGTGTGTTTTGTGTGTGTGTGATGGCAGATTCCCCTAAAGACAAACATGATAAGTTCATTTTATCTAGGTGTAGATCACGATCACAACTGGTGTGAAATTTGTTAGGCCTTCATACCCAAGACCCTATTTAGCCATCTGTCATCCCTCTTGGTGTATTTATAGTTTCATAGGCTGTTACAAGACTAATGACCACTAGGATCTTTATAAGCCTAGCCATGCACCCCAACACAATTTTGTCCTCATGTACCTTGGGCATCTATTAGGAGGGGGAGTATGTTAGTAAGGAGGCAGCTAGCGACTTGTGGGAGATGTTAATTGTAGAAACATTATACTTACTGCTGGTCTTTGTCCATCATAGACATGGCAGCTGGACCGAAGATGAATTTGCGGTTTTCCATCCAATGCAGATTATGTGGCATTACAGACAGACTCTGAGCAAGAACTTCAGTAAAGGATAGGGGAGTAAAATGCAAAACTGAAAGCTCATGGGGATGAAACAATACAGATAAGATATTTGTAACGGCAGCAAATGGTAGAGTTCAGAAGAAACTGAGAATTGAGATAAGAGAAAAGAGTAGAACAGGTTAACACCTTCACGTATTTGGGAGGGGTGGTTGAGGAAAAGAGAAGTCTGAATGAGGAAGTCAAAGCTAGAATTGAAGTGGCTGCAGCCAAATGGTACAGAGTGTCAGGTGTAGTATATGACAGAAGAATGCCAAAGAAGATGAAAAGTAAGGTGTACAAAATAGTGGTGTGCGACCAGTGCTACTGTATGGCATGGAAACCTGGGTAGTAAAGACAGAGCAGTTGCAGAAGCTAGTGGTGATGGAGATGAAGTACATGAGATGGGTGGTAGGATGCACACTGTGGGACAGATAAACAAATGAAGACATAAGAGCAGAAGCCATAGTAGTTCCAATTATAGAAAAGGTCAAAGAGGACATATTACAGTGGTTGGGGCACATATGCAGAAAAGCAGTAGACAATCTAGTGAAGGAGATTTGGGAAAGACAGGAAAAAGGCAAGAGGAAACAAGGTAATCTGGTAAAGAGGTGTATGGATTAGGAGAGTGGCAATGAATAGAGAAAGATGGTGACAATTGACACGACACCCCTACCCCATGTAGAAAAGTAGGAAAAAGGGGGTTGATGATGATGGTCAAAGTTTCAATTGAATAGGGTCAGGGATGAACTCTGCTTCATATGGATGGGGAGACTACTCCATAATATGGGGATTAAATCCAAAAACAGGTTCGAAAAACCAGCAACACAGTCCGAGAAGTGTCAAATAACACTATTTATTCCACTGTTTAAAGCACTTTTCGTCAGCCTGATAGCAAACTTCTTCAGAAACAGTTACAGCAATAAAAAAACTTCCTTATAAGTAAGACAGGTGATCAGCATTCACCAATTGCATCACTTTGTTCTACTTAAGCAAACACACTTTAAAATTAAAGTGACAGCTGCTGATGACCAGTAATAAAACAACATTTTAATAAACAACATAAACAAAGCCCCTTGTAATGTGCACTTTTTCCCTTCTTTATGTATCTTTTTCTCCTTTCTGTGCTGTCTTTTAACTCCTTTCCCTAAGTACGCTCGCTTGTTAGAGCATTATATCCTGGAGTACTCTGCTCTAGGTTAGCTCTTAAATAAGAGCGCTTTTGACCCTACTTTAAGGCTTCATTTGTCTTTTCTCTCTTTTTCTCCTTTTTCTTCACCCTACGTACGCTCGCCTGTAAGAACGTTTTTTACTCTGGATTATACCGCTCAATGTTAGTGCTTTAATAAGAGCGTTTTTTGACCCTACTGTAATGTTTCATTATTTTATATTTGCTTTGTTATTGTTAGCTCTTTAATAAAAGCCATTTTCGTTTGACCCTACTGTAAGGTTTCATTATTATTTCTCTTTTTCTCTAACAGCTCTTTTTGAAAGAGCTGTATATCCTTCAATAAGGTTTTTTTTTTTGTTTTTCACTGCTCCTTTTCAGCGTCTGGTGGAACCTGTCCCACCTATGCCCTTCTGCGAGAGCGTTTTTGTCCTACTCTGAATCTCCCCTTGCAGTATTGGGCTCCCGCACCTCCCTCCAAGCCTAGTTCTCTATCTTATCCTCCCATGTTGTTAGCTGCCGTAAGGTTGTTCCTCCACATTAGCGTTTAATCATTCTCCTAAGCGCTTTCATACAATTTGGCTACCCGTACCTCCCCATGTTATTTCATGAACAGTATCAATTGTTTTTGGCCTATTTTCATGTAGAAGTTGTGCATTACACTTTTCAGAACTGCTTTTTCTTGTTTTTTGTACTTTTTTCACAGTGTGTATTACTCTAGTCACTGTATCACTTTTCCTGTCAATATAAGGCAGGCCTGATCATTTTTGTTTCTACAAATGTTTTGTATAACCTACTGTGCCTAGTGTTTCTTTTACAGTCAGACATTGTGCATGTACTTTATTTTTCCGAATAGAAGTAAGCAGATTTTGTTTGCTCAGGAGTACTTTGTTTTTTCATGTAACAATTAGAGTCTCTTTTCAACTATTCCTAAGGATGATGACATTGTCTCTTGATAATGCCTCATGAATGTTTCTGAGCTAACTCAATACTGTTGCCTTAGTGTCTGCATTGTCTGCTCTTTACTTGAAATTAAAGGACTGATTCCACTGTTTTGTTGCCCTCACTCCTAATGACTATTGTATCTTTCTCTTCTGCCTAGCTTGACCCCTCTTCTCTACTGAAAGGACCTGCGTGGTCTTAAGGGACCCTGTCAAAAATCTGCCTTCAAGCCATCCTAACGTGAGGTCATCTCATTCTGCTGGCTCACTAGGACCATAATCCTTCTTGAGCCAATCAAATAAGAAAGTATGTTTCCACCCTGGTCCTAAACATTAAAATGCATTTACACTTAACCTCTCTGTAACCTTTGTGTAAACTTAGACTAACCTTCTAGATATCTCCTACCCAGCTTTACTGATTGTTTAGGCACTGAGTCAGATAGCCAGCAGCCAGACCCCTACCTGTCCTTGTACCTGTGGTGTATTCCCCCCTCCCAGACATATCTGTCGGACCCACCTCTAGCTACCATTTGCTTCTATCCTATCCCGCATTCTGCTCCTTGACCACTAGAGGGCGCTGTTTGCCTACCTATTTGCTATTTCCTTTCCTCTGGTTTCTCCTAATTTAATGATACTACTCCCCTACCTGATTTCCCCTTTTTCTCGTCGTACCTCTTGCCCATCCACTAATCTCTTCTCTCACTCTCTTTAAGATCTCCTCTCTATTCTTTTAGCCTTTCTTTTTCTTTCCCTTACCACTCTATCGTCTTATCCTTCATCCTATCCCCCCCCCTTTTTCTGTCATTGAACTACAGAAGTCACTTAATACTTACCTGGACTACTGCATCTGTCTCTGGCTTTCCTCCTCCTCTCTGATTGACTTCAGGAAATCTCTTACTTACCTGCTCTAACCCGCTCCGTTCGCCCTTCGGGCTCACTCCACTCCCCTACCCTACCCCCAATTCCCACCCACCCCCTGTGGTCCTAACTATATACCTCCTTTACCACTCCCCTTCCTGTTTCTTTCCCCTATCTAAACTCCCTACCACACCCCCCTCATCTGCAACTTCCTTTTTAACTATTCTTAGGATTACTTCCAACACCTGTTCCTTCCTCACCCTACCTTAAAACACTACACAGTGTAGACACTTTTTCTTCCTCCTCCATTTACTCTTTAACCCTTATCTCACCCATTCCACCACACTTCTTTACTTCCACGCCCACATCTCTTTCATACCTACACACTAAACTCTCCTCTCCCTCCTCCTTCCTTTTACTTCCATACCACTCTCCACCCCCTTCCCACATACCTCCACATTCCATCTCTCTTTCCACTGATTCTTACCATTTTCTTTTAACCTAATGGATCCAACACAGAAATTAATTTCTACTCATACTCTACTCTTAACTGCAACTCTTGTAGCTCTCACTATACCTTACACACTAACCTCCCTTGAACACTATCCCAACCAACAAACTCTCCCTAATTCCCTAAGACATACTCTACAACATAGTAATATAACCTGTACTTTTACATACCTACCTCCTAAGTATCATAGACCTACCCACTTAACCTACCTCCACGTCAAACGGTCCATTTTCACTAACTACAAAATTCTAAAATGTATCCAATTTCCTCAAAAACACCCTTTATTAGCCAACAATATTCATCCTAATCCCAGTCCCAATACTCATATACACAATCTCCCAAATAACTCCACACCTAATCACACCATTACAAATAGACCATCTAACTCACTCCTGATAGCGCACCTTAACATCCGTAGCATTAACAACAAAACTACCTACCTTCATGCACTCTTACAAGTTTATTCCTTTGACATTCTCTGCATAACAGAGACATGGCTAAAACCCACTACCCTTGACCAGGTAATTATTCCTCCAGGATTCAATATCCTAAGAAATGACCGTAAAACCAAAAAAGGTGGCGGAGTAGCCATTTTGTACAAAACAGGACTCCAAGTTAGCACCTTTGACATGCACCTTCCACCAACTAACAATGCAGAAATCCTAACTGCCAAGCTAGAAGTTAACAACTCCAAATCCATCTATGTTATTTGTATATATCTTCCTCCAGGAAATAATATAAATACACTTGAAAACATACTCTATCACCTCTCCTCACACCTGCCTCAAGAAATCATTATACTAGGAGACTTTAATATAGACTGGATAACTTGCTCTTTACACGATCCTACCAATCACATAAATCTACATGGTTTCTCTCAAATAATTACCACTCCTACCAGAATCCATGAACCAAGTAATAAAGCTACCACCTTAGACTGGATCCTTCTCAATAGCCATCTTACTACCTATAAACCAGGAATCCTTCCTGACGATATTAGTGACCACATGATAACCTATGTTATTAGGTAGAAAACACATTGTCCTAATTTCCATAATATTATAACCTGCCACTCCAAAAAATTCTTCAATCCCCAATCCTTCCAAAATGAACTCAAAGCATGTGATTGGTCTCCTATGCTAAACCTCCAACTAGATGAAGCAGTAACCTTTTTCAATACAAAATTCATACAAATCTTAAACTCCCATGCCCCAATTAGATCCTCCCGCCTAAAGACCAAAATTGCCCCCTGGCTAACAAAGGAAACTAGACAAAAGATCCACCTCCAAAATAAAATTTGGAACAAATGGAGAGCTTCTAAAAGTCCATCAGATCACCTTTATTTCAAACAATTAAGAAATGCCACCAAGAAAGACATTCTTAGAGATAAAAAAGACTATTACTCTAAACTTCTTCAATCCCAAAAAGCACAACCTCAAAAATTCTGGTCAGGCATTAACAAACTACTTCAACCAGGACACCCTAAAACTCCTTCACCTTCTGGATTCCAAAATAACTCCAACCAGATTCCAGATGCTTTCAATAACTATTTTACTGAAGCCATTCTAAACCTTGCAAATTCTATACCACCAAGCACCACATTGCCTCTTAACACCCCTAATCCTACAACTCCTACTTTTCATTTACAACCTGTTCCTACATCCCTCATATCTAAATTCCTTCAAAAATTCATACCCTGCACCCCGTCTGCTGATTGCCTTGCAGCAGAATACCTACAAATAGCAGCTAAAGCCATTGCCTACCCCATCTCCATCCTTATAAATAGAACTATCTCTGAAAGCAAAATCCCATCCATATGGAAAGTTTCCCACATTATCCCCCTACACAAAGGCGGCTCATCTACTGAGCTATCTAATTTTAGGCCTATAGCCTTACTCTCACCCATTGCTAAAATAATGGAGAAATGCATACATAGACAGCTACTTGACCACCTTATGCACAATAATCTGCTTGCCAATTGCCAACATGGCTTTAGACCATTCCACAGCACTACTACAGCTCTACTATCCTTCACCAACTCTATTAATGAAAATCGCAACAACAATACTTTCTCTTTGGCCCTATTTTTAGACCTCTCTAAGGCCTTCGATATGGTGAATCACAACTTACTCATGGAAATCCTAAAAGCCCAATCACTTGACTCACAATCACTTCTTTGGTTTAAATCCTATCTTGAAAACAGACAGCAGGCTGTCCTTTGGAATAATACCCTTTCTTCTTCCCTCCCAGTGACAATCAGTGTACCTCAAAGCTCTATTTTAGGTCCTCTTCTCTTCTCATTATTTACTAACAATCTACATACCAATATTCCACAAGCCACTTGCATCCAATATGCAGATGACTCGACATTAATTAGTTCTGCCAAATCCATTCACTCTCTCCAACTCCAAACCCAATCAGTATTAAACACTGTTGAAAAATGGTTCATGCAACACTGCCTCCTTCTGAACCCCAAAAAAACAAAGCTACTACTCTTTGCTCCTACTCCTAAGTCATCTATCCCTAACTTCACAGTAACCTCTAGCAATGGCACTAATATAGTCCCTGATACCTCTACCGCTTACTGGGAGTTACAATTGACAACTCCCTTAGCTTCGATGAACACATTAATTCAACAATAAAACTGTCAACAAAAATTAGGCACTCTCTATAGAATCAAGCCCTTCCTTACCCCTCCAGCCAGAATTACTCTTGCACAGACCCACCTTTCCTCTACCCTCTTCTATGCTTCTGCTATTTATACTAATCTATCTAGAAATAACATGAATAAACTTTCCACCTGTTATAACAACATAGCTAGATTTGCTACCTGTTCCCCCTATAGAACTCACCACTGTCATAACCTCAAACAATTGGGATGGCTTGAACTGCATAATAAGCTACTCTATTAGCAACTTGTGATAACCCAAAAAATCCTCTATCACCCCAATAATACATCAATCCTCACTAATCTAATCACCCCCTACAAAAATCTCCCTACACTTCGCTCAGCTAGCAAACCTTTAGTTTTTAATGTCAAACCAAACAACAAAGCAGGGGACTCGCTCTTTTCCAACACAGTAGGAAAAAGCTGGAATCAACTTCCAATTGAACTGTCTTCACCTGCCTCCACACATCTATTCAAAAAGCATCTTAAACAATATCTGAAGAATCATTGGCTTTGTCCCTGCTCCAACCCTGACTGATTATACCCAATATACAAAAATTTCATAACTAATCTTGGTTCCTATTGCTCTTGCAAATATAGTGTATACTTCCCTGATAATAGTGAACTTGTACTCTCATCTGATAAAAAAAAAAAAAAAAAGTGTCTTACTTCTTTTTTTTTATGAGTATCCCTTACGAAAATTGTTACTAAGTGTTTTTATTTCATGTCATTTTTTATTGTATCTAACAATATTTTTTTTTGTAAACTTGTCTGTTGTTATATTGCATACTTGTCTTTGTAATTTGTAGGAGCTTTTCTCCCCGGGCCTCTACTGAAAATGGACATGTATCCAGTTAGACTAGCCTGGTCAACAAATGTAAAATAAAAAATAAATAAATAAACATTAAAGTATATAAACACATTAAAGTATGTAAACATGTCTATGACAGTGACCACAATACACAATGGTAAAAACATTAAAAGTTATTTTGTATAACCCAACCACTGACAGAAATAATATATGTTTTTAACAAAATGTGACTCATCTCTGCAAGCTGTTTAGTTTGAGAATGCTACTAATTGAGCATGAGTAATTCAAACCAGGAAAATTGTGGGCATTCAGCCTCACTTCGCTGCCAATGTTGTGCTCACTTTTGCCGCCTTGCCTCTCGCCATATGATAATGATCAACGATAATACCTTAAAAGCATGTTCCTTGCTGCGTAGCTGAAGCCTCTCCAGTTTGTTATTTATTCATAGCAGGCTGGTGTTCATGGCCCCGCCCACATATCTCGTCCCGCCTTCATATATGCGTGATTGCATCGCCACCCACAGCCAGCAAAGATCTGGTCTGCTGCCCTCAACCATTAAGGAACGGCGCTCAGTACTTTCTATTCGCGACTTCAATAAAGCCGCTATTACCAGTAATTTTATCCCAGCACATACCAATATTGTTAAATTTAAGAAATTTTGTTTCCTCTCTCAAACAAACATTTAGTTCACTACTTTAACGTCATCGCTAAGTGTTACGTCCCCACTTTTAATATGTCCAAAGATAGACTGTGGAACTTTGAATGTAATACATTCAGTTCACACAGTTAGTCATGTTTGGACATATTACAGAAAAATTGGGACCTGTTTAAGATGTACCCTAACATTTACGTTAAAGTAGGTGAGACCCCTAGAGTGACATTTAGAAGAGGGAAGAACCTTAAAACCCTCTTAGAGCAGCAATACACCCCAGTAATATGGAATACTGGGATGAATAAATGTCAAAATTGCAACTATTGTAAACTTGTAGAAGTCACTAATTCGTTTAAGGTTAACGGTACAACTTATAAATTGAAAGGCAGATTCAATTGTAATTCGTCTTTTGTAGTTTACCTGGCTAGGTGTACATTCTGTCCTGCTTTCTATATAGTAAAGATGGAGCGGAGGCTCCGTGACAGAATTTATGAACACCAATATGCTATGAATAAATGTAAACTGGAGAATGTGCTAGCTAAGCACACTATTTCTAATAAAGAACATGCTTTTAAATTTATTATCATTGATCAAGCCAAGTATGACAGTAGGGGTGGCCCTAGACCACTCAAACTTGAAGAACTTGAATTAGCCTGGCAAGTGAGGCTGAATGCCTACAATTTTCCTGCGTTGAATGACTCATGCTCAATTAGCAGCATTCTCAAACTAAAGAGCTTGCAGAGATGAGTCACATTTTTGTTAAAACATATATTATTTCTGTCAGTGGTTGGGTTATACAAAATAACTTTTAATGTTTTTACCTTTGTGTATTGTGGTCACCGTCGTAGACATGTTTACATACTTTAATGTGTTTATATACTTTAATGTATTTTTATTACTGGTTATCAGCAGTTGTCACTTTAATTTTAAAATGTGTTTGCTTAAGTAGAACAAAGTGATGCAATTGGTGAATGCTGATCACCTGTCTTACTTATAAGGAAGGTTTTTTTATTGCTGTAACTGTTTCTGAAAAGGGTGGCTTGAACTGCATAATAAGCTACTCTATTAGCAACTTGTGATAACCAAAATCCTCTATCACCCCAATAATACATCAATCCTCACTAATCTAATCACCCCCTACAAAATCTCCTACACTTAACCCGGCTCAGCTAGCAAACCTTTGGTTTTAATGTCAAACCAAACAACAAAGCAGGGGACTCGCTCTTTTCCAACACAGTAGGAAAAAGCTGGAATCAACTTCAATTGAACTGTCTTCACCTGCCTCCACATCTATTCAAAAAGCATCTTAAACAATATCTGAAGAATCATTGGCTTTGTCCTGCTCAACCCTGACTGATTATACCCAATATACAAAAATTTCATAACTAAACTTGGTTCCTATTGCTCTTGCAAATATAGTGTATGCTTCCCTGATAATAGTGAACTTCTACTCTCATCTGATAAAAAAAAAAAAAAAAAAAAGGTCTTACTTCTTTTTTTTTATGAGTATCCCTTACGAAAATTGTTACTAAGTGTTTTTATTTCATGTCATTTTTTATTGTATCTAACAATTTTTTTTGTAAACTTGTCTATTGTTATATTGCATACTTGTCTTTGTAACTTGTAGGAGCTTTTCTCCCTGGGCCTCTACTGAAAATGGACATGTATCCAGTTAGACTAGCCTGGTCAACAAATGTAAAATAAAAAATAAATAAATAAATAAACGTTAAAGTATATAAACACATTAAAGTATGTAAACATGTCTACGACAGTGACCACAATACACAATGGTAAAAACATTAAAAGTTATTTTGTATAACCCAACCACTGACAGAAATAATATATGTTTTTAACAAAATGTGACTCATCTCTGCAAGCTGTTTAGTTTGAGAATGCTACTAATTGAGCATGAGTCATTCAACCCAGGAAAATTGTAGGCAGTCAGCCTCACTTGCCAGGCTAATTCAAGTTCTTCAAGTTTGAGTGGTCTAGGGCCACCCCTACTGTCATACTTGGCTTGATCAATGATAATAAATTTAAAAGCATGTTCTTTATTAGAAATAGTGTGCTTAGCTAGCACATTCTCCAGTTTACATTTATTCATAGCATATTGGTGTTCATAAATTCTGTCACAGAGCCTCTGCTCCGTCTTTCCTATATAGAAAGCAGGACAGAATGTACACCTAGCCAGGTAAACTACAAAAGACGAATTACAGTTGAATCTGCCTTTCAATTTATAAGTTGTACCATTAACCTTGAACGAATTAGTGACTTCTACAAGTTTACAATAGTTGCAATTTTGACATTTATTCATCCCAGTATTCCATACTACTGGGGTGTATTGCTGTTCTAAGAGGGTTTTAAGGTTCTTCCCTCTTCTAAATGTCACTCTAGGGGTCTCACCTACTTTAACGTCAATGTTAGGGTACATCTTAAACAGGTCCCAATTTTTCTGTAATATGTCCAAACATGAGTAACTGTGTGAACTGAATGTAGTGAATACATTCAGTTCACACAGTTAGTATCAAGACTGAACATAATACAACCATTCAGTTCACTGATTAGTCAATAACCTGACCTTGGCAATATACTGTATTAATCTTCTTCACGTTAAAGTAGTGAGACTAAAGTATTTTATTTAGAAGAGGAAGAACAAAACCCTCTTGAACAGCCTCAATAGCAGGCTGGGATGGGCTAAAGGCAAAATACAGCTTGTGTAAATTATGGCGTAAGTCACTAATTAAAGTTGGACCCAGATTTGGGTGTGACCAGCGGTACAACTTATAAATTGAAGGTGAGATTCGAGCGCGCAGGCTGGTTGCTCATGCTGGCTGGGTGTATTCTGTCTGCTCTGGAAAGACAGGCTGAGGCTCCGTGACTCGTTCGTTATGACGGCGCAGTACCAATATGTGAATAAATGCCGCGAGCAAACTGGAGGCTCAATCAGCCTTGCGCACAGCTAACACTGTTCTAATGAAACGCCGTGGCGTGCTGCTAAGTATTATCGTGATCAAGCCAATGACTGACGATTGAACTAACAGCGAACAGATAGCCTGTTTGTGAACGAAAACGGGCGGGCTGAGTGGGTTAGTGACTCATGCTCAGTGTGGCATTCTCAAGCAAAAACTGCAGAGATGCGCTGTTAAAACATGCGCAATATTGCTCTGTCAGTGGGAATATACAAACACAATGTTTTACGTATATATTAATGATCACGTCGTGGTATATTTATACTTGTATATACTCTTTAATATATTTTATTACTGGTTATCAGCAGTTGTCACTTTAATTTTAAAATGTGTTTGCTTAAGTAGAACAAAGTGATGCAATTGGTGAATGCTGATCACCTGTCTTACTTATAAGGAAGGTTTTTTTATTGCTGTAACTGTTTCTGAAGAAGTTTGCTATCAGGCTGACGAAAAGCGCTTTAAACAGTGGAATAAATAGTGTTATTTGACTCTTCTTGGACTGTGTTGCTGGTTTTTCGAACCTGTTTTTTGGATTTATTTAGTTTCTTGCCTTGTTTGTGTTCATAATATGGGGATTCTTTGAGTCACATATCTGTCCCTCCAGCATGTTTTATTTTTGTCACAAGTGAAGTTCAAATTGGATCTAGTGATTCTAGTGCAGTTTATTTTGTGGATGTGCAAAAGATCCATTGGGGCTGAATTTGAGGATCAAAAACACCACAAAAAGAAAGCTTTGCCACAAAGACCATAAAGATTTAAACTTTATTCTGGTAACTCTGCCTTTTGCCTTCTTGGAATAAATTATAAATCAAAGTCGGTTCAATTTATACACCCAGTGCTCCAATCCGACAGTTATACAATTAATTAATTAAGCTACCCTAATTACCCAAAACATTTAACTATTTTAAAACGTTTTATATTTTGAAGAAAATTAATACATTTATTATATTTTAACATTAATACATATTTATATACACATCTATGCATCCTCACAGAGTTAAATTTGCAGCCAAATTCATCCCCTTGGGGTGTAATATCCTATAATTTAGAATCATTCTACATTCCAATCTGTTCAACTCATCCTTAAAACTTCCACCTCTACTCAAATGTGGTTGGGCTAATACACTAAAAAGCATACTATCCACCAACCCTCCATGTGCAGTTAAAAAATGATTTGCTACAGGGCTATTTGAATTTTCTCTCCTGAAGTCCCCTAGGTGTTCCATAATTCTAATCTTAACCTTTCTCTCAGTTTGTCCAATATACCACTTAGTATATGGACATCCACATCCAGTTATATAAACTACCCCTTGAGAGTTATAGTCAAACATCTCTATAGCCATAAATCTCTTACCATTGATTTTTTTTACCTGTTAAATTTCTGATTCTGCTACATACTATACAATTTCCACAAGCTTGTGCACTGAGAATTGAGATAAAAGAGAAAATAGTAGAACAGTTTAACACCTTCAAGTATCTGGGAGGGGTGGTTGAGGAAAAGAGATGTCTGAATGAGGAAGTCAAAGCTAGAATTGAAGGGGCTGCAGCCAAATGGTATGATAAGGCAACATGTTTGTGAAATAGATGTCCTACTGTGGTATCATGACATACTGTATACCATAATTCCCTTATTATTTGCTCCAAAATAACAGAAAGAGGAGAAATGTTTGTCACAAAAGATATATTTTCTTAGTTTTATCTAAATTTTCCTTATTCTTGTCCCTCATACTGTTGTTATTAGCCGTCCACAATTTTTTATACCCCTTATTCTGTTGCAATGTTGATTTTCAGTAACCACGAGCAGCCAATCTATTATAAACTTCACCCAAATAAGTTTCTCTCAGATTTACATCCGAAGTATTATAATAAATTCTCCTGCCTTCCCCATAGGGAAATGACTTAATCAAAAGGGGAGGGTGCATACTTTATGCATGAAGAAAATTGTTGACAGATGTAGGCTTCCTATAGTGTCTATATTGAACACTGTTCCCATCACCAGTATAAAATTCCACATCCAAAAATGCTATACTTTTAAAACTCAAATGACATATAAATTTCAAACCATGTGGATTATTATTTAGTTGCCTCACAAATTCCAAAAACTCTTCCTGTGTTCCCTTGCACACAAAAATTAAATAATCAATAAACCTTTTAAAACAAACCACATGGTTTTTAAAATAAATGGTAGAATACATAAACTGTCTCTCAAATTCACCCATATAAATGATGGCATAAGTTGGGGCATGAGAAGCCCCCATTGCTATCCCCCTCTTCTATAAGAAGATTTTTTTATCCAATCTAAAATAGTTATGGGCGAGACAAAATTCCAAAATGGACAACAAATAAGAAGTATGAGGACCTTCCCCCATAATCTTACCCATCACATCTAAACCCCACATGGTTTTGATGTTAGTGTATAATGCACTAACATCTACAGTGGCCCAAAAATAATCATTTTGATATTCTATCATCTTCAAAATACTACATAATTCTGCTGTATGTTTAACATGAGATGGCACCCTGGATAGGTATTTTTTTTAAATGAGAATCTAAAAAAATCCCCACGTTTTCCAACTATGAACCTACCCCTGATGTAATGGACCTACCAGGAGGGTTCATCAAATTTTTATAAACTTTAGGAATTACATAAAATTTTGGATCCCTGGATTCCTTAATTAACAATCTTTCCACATCTTTATCCACCAGGAACCCTAATATCTCCCCTCTTTCCAACAATTCCTGTAATTCTGAATTAAATTTTTTAACTGGGTTATTCCTTAAGTCAACATAATTTTTAGAATCACATACTAACTTATTAGCCATTTCGCAATATTGTTTGTTGCTCATCACAACCCAGTTACCATCTTTATCTGCCTCTTTAAAATCATATTCATTCAACTTTAGTTGTACATTTTGAAAATCTGTCCATTCAGTTTTTGTAAGATTATACTTTTTTCACCTTTCAAAAATGCATTGAACTCATGTTCCACCCTTTTACATACCATATTTTCAAACACATTTATAGCCAAAGAATTCTTAGGTGGTATAAACTGACTATTAGTAGGTATGATGGGAACAGTCAATTGGCCATAGCCTGTACAAAAGCCTTCATTCTGTGTCTCAGCAGTAGAATCATTCAAACCATAATCAATAGTAATAACAATATCATTTGTGGATGCCTTATAAGCCAGGCATAGATGACTTCTGAGGAGCCTGTAGGATATTGACTACAGAGACAGGGCCTTTAGGTGGTCTGTGTAGGACAGGGTGTTCATGCCTTCACCTCTGTTGGTTAGGAACCTTTGTAAGTGTTCCAACTGTTGCAAGTGTCTGATTAGGTACATGCCAAAGAGGGCATTGTACCCAGTGATGATTCTGATAAGAACTGAGTAGAGTGGTATTATAACATCCTTAAATCTGGATACCATACCCTTAACTGTAAGTTGTGTGACATGGAAAGATTTTCTTACTAGCTTTGCTGTATGTTGGTCAAAGGCCAGATAACTGTCTACATATGTTCCTAGATCCCTGACTACTGGATTGACTTAGGGGTGTTTTATCAATGGAGTAATTAACTTGGGTGGACAATTTCCCAGAAGGAATTATAATGCATTTCTTGGTGTTGAGTTTTAAACTGTGGCTTTGGCGCTAGTCATTTGTCTGTGTTAGACCCTCTTGCAAGATATTTGTGTCATGGGGGACTCTATGATAATTCCCAATTTACAGTCATCTACTAATTTCGTGTGCCAAAGGTCATTGACATTAGCCTTGACTCCTGAGAGGTAGGTGCCAAACAGGAGCGGGCCCATCACTGAGCCCTGAGGTATTCTGCTGGTGACTGATCTCTTGGTGGAGATGCTCTCACCAATTCTGACTTATTGGGCCCTATCAGTGAGCCAGTCAACAATCCAGTGAGTTATAAAAACCAATTGAATAAAACAACTGTAAAAAACCAAAAACTGTTTGGCTGAATGGAATGCAAAACCAAATGGACCAGCTGGTCCATTTGGTTTTGCATTCCATTCAGCCGAGCAGTTTTTAATCCAGTGAGTTATGTAGAGATTTATGCCTAGTTTGGAGAGTTTGTTAACAGTGCCTGAGTGGGGTATATTGGATGCCTTGGCAAGGTAGAGGTATGTTGTATGCACTTTTGTCCCTCATATATTGCCTTGGTGACCTTCTAGAAGAAATCAACCAGGTTAAGCAGGCATGGCCTTCCATTAACAAAGTCATACTGGGACCAATCTAGTGTCTGTAGGTTGCCAATGTCCTTCTTGACCATTTCCATGATAATTAGTCCCATGGCTTTGCATATTAGATTTTTCAGACCGAATAATCTGTAGTTCCTGGGGTTGGTTGATGGTCCATCTTTATGAAGGTGGATGACCATTATGGCCCTCCATTCACTTGGTACATAACTTGTTTTGAGACTGTAGTTGAAGAGTACCTCAAGTGGTACTGATAGGTCATGCTTTAAACTATTCAGGAGGCAACCAAGGATATTGTTGGGGCCCACTGAGGCAGTGTTTTTGGCGTCAATGAGCACTGCCAAAACCTAATCCTGAAGACTATTTTGATAGTGGCTTTTACCTCTGCCAAGAGAGTCTCTGAATTTCAGGCCCTCATGTCAGTTCCTCCTTTTCTGTCTTTTCACAGAGACAGTTTCTCTTTGCGCTAGTCCTTCTTTTATGCCCTAAGTGTTTAATGGCTTATCGTTGAATCAGACATTTATTTTTCTTATTTTTCCCTTCTCAGAGTAATAGTGAGAGGGTTCTACATACGTTGGATTTGCATAGACAGCTCAGATATTATTTAGATAACATTAATGATGTAAGGAAATCAGATGAACTTTTTGTTTCTTTCCATGCCTAGAAATTATGTTTAACTGTTTCTAAGCAAACCACTTCTTCTTGGCTTTCTAAGGCCATTTCTTTTTGTTATTCTTTTCATGGTAAGCAGCTTTCTTCTTCTTCATCTTTTTGTGCTAATTCTACCGGGCGGTAGCCTCTTCTGGTGCTTCTTTCAAGGGTCTGGAGGCTAGATCCATTTGGAAGCTGCTACTTGGTCTTCTGTACATATATACTTTTACTAAATACTATAAGTTAGATGTGATCTCTACAGCCAGAGCTGGTTTTCTCAGGCCACCCTAAATGGTTTCTTGGAAGGTTCATAGCTTCCTTCTTCCATCTTCTATAGTAGCTTTAGTATTATCCATTTGGTAAGGAATGCTGAAGCAGTGATAAGAAGGACATAGTACAGTAGTTTAAGATTTTACCATAACATTAGATGTCCTACTTTTTACTGTTGCAGTATTTCATCCCTCACTTTTTCCCCCTGTTCTTTTATGTTTCTTTACTCTCTGGCTGAGGGGTCATTCTTTCTCTCCTTTTTGGATACATATGTACTTGCTTTTCCTCTTAGGTTGTTCTGGCTGTCAGGAAGGATTAGATACTCATACTTCACTTATGTACCTTACACCTTGAACACAGGAATAGGACATATGTCTGATGTATGGTGCTTGGAAGGGCCTAAGGTTTTGGTATGCTGGCTGGGCATATGGATATCCTTTCGCAGGATATTCTTTTGGTAATGAATGCTGTAACAGTGAAAAGTAGGACATCTACTGTTATGGTCAGATCTTACACAACTGCACTTTGCTTGCTGTGGAAAACTTTCCACATTTTTATTTCCATGAGGAAAACTATTTTTTGTTTAAAATTATTGATTTTATAGTAGGAATATAATTTTTATTGACTATGATGAGTTGGACTTGTAAGGAGAATTTTACTTTGTGAATGCTTGTGTGAAAAAAACTGTGTAAAAATCTGATTTTGACTTCTTTTTAACTTGTGTATGTAGAACTGTTATGTTAAGGGCAGGGTATTGTGCTTTGGGGGCTTCCATTTGGATTTTTACATCAAAATCATTATTCTGTCAGGAGGGTTAAAAGCTCTTAGAGGCTCCACTACCAATCTTTTAGGCTTCCTTTTCTGCCAAACCAGGGATGATTTAGTCCTCTCAGTTCTTCCTTCTCCCATATGCTAGAAAAAAGAAATTTTCTTGGAAGTCTTTTGGTGTCAGGCAGGCTTCCTTACAGCCACAACCACCAATGTGTGACTTTGCTGATGCTGGATTTGGTTCCTCAGACCTCTCATTGATGTCTCTCAGTGCATCTGGTGTAGCTCCTCATGGAGGCTCTAAGGACTAGGAGTTAGAGACATCATCTGTGGAGGGAGAACCACTCTTGTCGGTCTTGGGTAAATGTTTACCACATAGTCAGGCTGGGGTACTTGATTTCTAGGATAGTGCCTCTGCCATAGATTGGTATTTTTCCTGGGAGTCTCCAAGGAAAAGGAAACAAAAAATATGAATTATTCTTTTCCTATTTCTTTAACTATGGACAGGGAAGACTAGCTTGGATTTTAATGTTTTAACTCTTGTTTCTTCAGTGACTGCTATGGAAACGATCATCATGGACCTCATAAATAAAGATATTGGGGACCTACAAACACTGGATCCTACCCAGTTCGGCTTTGTTAAGGGCAGATCCTGCCTCTTAAACCTGGTTGATTTCTTTGAAACAGTCACCAAGGCCATTGGGAAGGTGGTCCACACAGCCTACCTGGACCTCGTAAAGCCTTCGATACATACCCCCCCGGGCATTATAGATAAGCTCACCAGCTTAAATATAAACCCCTATGTCACTAGATGGATTGCAAACTGGCTCAAGGACAGAACCCACATGGTTAGAATTGCTTGAGCCATGTCAGACTCCAAACCAGTTACAAGTGGTGTCCCACAAGGCTCAGTCCTGGGACCTCTCTGTTCAGTATATATTTCTCGGAGGTACAGGCCAACACGGAAGGACTGTGGATGACTGCAAACTGGGCGCCTGTCGACTCTCCCAGCTGGCACAAGCTCCCTCCAAGGCCTCATAGAAACAGACAACTGGTGCCAGAGCCATGGCCTCAAGCTAAATGCCAAAGTGTATAGTCATCCCCTTGGCAAAACAAAGTGCCCACAAATTACCACATAGGTGGTAATCCATTAAGTACAGAAAAGTAATTAGGGACCTGGGGACCCAAGTTGATAGCAGTCTCTCATTTGACAACCACGTGGCCCAAAGTGGTTAAAAACATTTTATATAGCCCACCTAATCATGAAGGGACTCACATCTAGATCAGGGAAGGTCATCGTGCCTCTTTACTCATCCCTCATCAGGCCCATAATTGAGTACAATGCCTCTTTTGGGATGTACCTTACCAGACACCTGCAGCAACTGGAAAGACCCCAAAAGTACCTCACCAAGAGGATCAAAGGGCTCAAACAGATGCCATATGCTAGTTAAAAAGAAACTCCAGCTCTACTCAGTGGCATACCGCCTGTTCAGAAGCGATCTGTGCCTAGTATAAATAGCCATCAACCGGAATTAATGGACATGCTGCACCTCAGAAAATCCAAATCCATCGAAGAGCAAAGAGACTTGAACCTCAGCACTGAAATAAATAGGACATGCTGGAGGGACAGATTCATAACCAAGGCTCCCTTCACTCTGGAATAAAATCCCACTCCTAGTTAGGCAGAGTCCCTCATTGACTCTCTTCAAGAGGAATCTTGATGAGTGGATGGGAGATCGTAGGTTTACCACGGGTATCACTTCTATGTCACTGTTAGACAGAGGCACAGTATACTAACCTCGAAAAAGGGCATAGCAAAATAAATTTAAAATGGGTGGCGAAAGCCAAACACATTCTGGCTAGGCTTATAAATGCCCTAGGGCAGATAGCCTAGTATGAACCTATGAACAAAAGAAAAAAAGATTTCTCTCACTGTCTGACAGTGATTCCCAATCAGAAGAGCAGGCAAGAGATGGAGAGTGTTTTCTTTCAGTAAATTCTCCTCAAGCTGAAGATTCTGAACATGAGGAAAGTGTTTTTTTTTTTCAAATGTGCCTCCAGAACAGTTATCTTCTGAGTCATTAGCCAAAATTAAAGATTTACTTCATTGGGAACATAATGAAATCCCTATTTACCTGCAGAAGTATTACAGTTTTTTGCAATTGGATATGCCACAGCCTGTAGATATTCCTCCTGTTTAATCAGCTTCAGAGGATATTTTCTTGACAGCTTACAGCATAGCATGCCTGACAGTCAGTATCCTGTTCATAAAAAACATAATAGGTTATACAAAGTACATCAAACTTACAAATATTCATTTTCTAATTCTAAAGCAGACCCCGCACTCATGTCCTTATCTAAAACCTCGGCTGTTAAACAGATGGTATGTGCTAACCATATTCCTCTGACAAGTATGGAAAAGCTTTTGATAGATTTAAAAAGAAAGTTTATTCTTCTGCTACTTAGCTTTCTGGAATATGAACTATCAGGCTCATTTGCTGAAAGTTGTACTGGCTTCCTTTGATTACATGAGAAAGTTAACTGGTAACTTCCCTCTTCAGAGGTAAAAAAAAATAATTCCTTAATTGTTTCTGCTTCTCATGTAACCAAACTCTTCTTAAAGTGTTCCTGTGACTCTGCTGATGCTGTGTCCAGAGCTGCTGCTGCTGGGTCAGTTATGAGAAGATTTAATTTGTAACATTCTCAAAACATACTTGAAGGTGTTAAAACAGATTTTAATTCTGCCTTAGACATGGAATTTTATTTTTGGCCTTTCCTCTGCTGTGATCCTTAAAACATGATAAAAGAAGGAAATTGATTCAAAGGATGATTCACATTTTCAACCCTCATTTTCTAAGTTTAATAAAAACTTTCTTTCTTTATAAGCCATGACCCTTTCTTAGAAAGCAAGTTAAGCAGCATGGTACTAACAAAATAAGATGATAAACAACAATAATGAGGAAACTCTAAAAAAGAAAGGTCAGGCTTCACAGAACCAAGGGTAGTCCAAAAGGTAAGGATGACTATCTGTCTCTTCAGTATCCCCATCCCTGTCAATCTATACCTCAGTCTAGGAATTCATCTTACCCACTGGCATCAGAACATCTTAGACAAATATGTACTGAGAATCATCCAAGTGGGGTACAGATGGCAATGGGAGTTACTTCCTTCTTATCAAGAGATTCCTTCCCATCCTGTAAAACAAATATCCTTGTTTCTTCCAGTTTTGGATCACAGGTTGGGTCAAGGGGTTATAGAATTAGTATCATCAAGGCAGATAGGCAAATGTTTTTATTAAAGGATCTTTTTAGTGCCAAAAAATAGAGAATTTGGAGACCAGTTTTACACCCTTTCTGTCCTAGTTTCTAAATCAAGGTTCAAAAATTCAAATGTTATCCCTCCTAATGTGTGTGTGTGTGTGTGTGTGTGTGTGTGTGTGTGTGTGTGTGTGTGTGTGTGTGTGTATATGCATGCTCATGCACATGGGTGTCAAGAAGAGAAAAACAAAGCCCAGGAAAACTCACAAAAGCACTGGGAATCACTGTAAGTATGGAAACATAGGTTCATAGGTTCATAGGTTGATACTAGGCTATCTGCCCTAGGACATTTGTAAGCCTAGCCAGAGTATGTTTGGCTTTCGCCACCCTTTTAGATTAGTTGACTGTGCCTCTGTATAGTAGGTCACAGATGGTAGCCCTTTTAAGGTTTGTTTACTGTACCTCTGCCAAGCAGCGACACAGAAGATATCCCAGGGGTAAACTTACGATCTCCCATCCATTCGTCAAGATTTCTCTTGAAGAGGGTCAGTGAGGGGCTCTGCCTGACATGGATTGGGATTTTGTTCCAAAGTGAGGGGAGCCTCCGGGATATGAATCTGTCCCTCCAGCATGTCCTATTTTTTTCTGTGCTGAGGTTCAGGTCTCTGGAGCGTGTAGCTCTAAGGGATTTAGATTTCCTGAGGTGAAGCATGTCCATTAATTCTGGGTTAGACATGGCTTTATACGTCAGACACAGATCGTCTCTCATTAAGGCAGGCTGGGTCTACAGGATACAGTGCTCAGAGTAAGTAATACCCACAGTTAAGGTTGAGAGCACTGTGAAAGGAACTAGATGCTAAGATAGTGGTTATTTATGAATGAGTATGTATGTCTTTGACAATTACCTTTGCACAAAACAACTTACTGATAGAGGTGTTAATTTCAGATGAGTGCCAAGTCTATCTATTTTTTCTGCAAACTTACTTTAAACACCCCATGCTGTTCGATGAGTGATGAATGTTTGGGAGTAGCTTTGAATGACTGGCAGTGAATGATTGACACCTATGTAAATCAGGTGAACTGATTCCTGACTGATTCATGAATAATGTAAATAATGTGTGCAGGCATGCACTGGAATTTCTTTTTTCTAGATTTAAGTAAATAAATTTATTGCAGGCAGATCAGTATACATTATTAAAAAATAAGAAGAATGCCCATATCCAGCAAGGAGGCTGCTGCCCCTTCTGTACCTGCTAGCACCACCACCATAGGAATGCAAGGCTCCCAAAATTGTTCAATTGATGTTTGCATTTATGGAGGGGCAGCATCCCCCTTGATGGATGGAGTGCTTCTATTTTGTTTTCAATGCCTTTTATTCCTTGGATGGGGACATGCATGATGTGGTAGCCCCCACCCCCTGAGGGATGTTATGCTGTCCCTCTTAACAAACACTTTTGAAACAAGTGTGAAATATGCCATGCATGCAGGAAAGTGTGATATAAAATAGAACATAAGTGTAATAGGTTCATAGTTATATACTAGGCTATTGACCAGCAGGACCTTTTTAAGTCTAGCTATGCAAACCAACTCAATTGTGTCCCTATGTATCATGGGTACCTATTAGGAAGGGGTATGTTAGGAAGTTTCTTGGGCTTATATGGGGGGATATGTTAGCTTGGGCATTACTGTCTGGCATGAGAACCAGACCTGGGGTGAATTCCTGATTTCCCATCCATTGGTCAAGCTTAACCTTAAATAGGGTTAGAGACAGACTCTGCTTCATATGGATGGGATCCTGTTCCAGAGCATGGGAATCCCCTTTGATACATATCACCAATATGTCTTATTTATGTCACAAGCAAAATTTAAATCCTTGGATCTAGTGGTTCTGATGCTGTTCATTTTGCAGATGTGCAAAAGGTCCATCAGAGTTGGATCTTAGGATGCGTGTATGCCAGGCATCGTTAGTTTCTCAGTGACCTGTAAAAGACTGAGTATAGAGATGGGGTTTAAGGTGATCCATATAGGATAATTTGTTTATACCCTAGATTCTTCTGGTAAGAAAGCTTTATGGGCATTCCAGCTGTTGCATATGTCTGGTCAGGTACATGCTAAAGGGGGCATTATACGCAATGATGGATCTGATAATGGCTGAATAAAGCTTGTATAATTATAGCTTAATTAATCATAGCTTATGTAATTATCATGATTCCCTTGGTCAGATTTCACATGAAAAATCATTCTGGTCTCATCATTATCATCACAATATGTCTTTTCATATCCCAGTGTTGGGATTTATAAGATGTGCATTACTGTGGTGGGAGAACCAGTTTGTTTTTCAAGCCTTGTGTCACTTTTCTCTTCTGACTCTTAGTCTGTCACAACAAATGCATCAAACTTTGCTTTGAAGTTCTGTATACATTAGAGTAGAAGTTCAAGATCAGGACTGTAAAGCAGATGCTTCACATTCCCATGTACAAGAACTACCCTTTCCATTGATAGCAGGGGTCAGTCTGAATATGCAGAAGGATTCTCCAAAATTCATTGTGGTGGCACCCTTTAGGCCCATGCAAAATGATTCTCCCTTCTTTTGACAATAGTTAAGGGTGATTACCACATGCTTTCCTACAGACTGGATTTATTCACAGAAGACTAGGGTTGTTTGATACACCCCAACATTCAGTCACCTCCATTTGACTGCTTGGAATATATAAATTTGGTACCTTTTGGTCACTTTTTTCTGAGGATGTGCAGTAGGTACTCAAATAGTCCACAAATGCTGCTAAGAAGTCATTTATATGTAAGTGGAAAAAAATTTCTAGTTGATACCAAACTAAGAGCCCAGACTCATTTAAGGCCAGGGTACCTTTCTTTCTAGAATATTTGTGTGACTAACTATCCTACATCCTTTTTCACTCTTCTGACAAGATTCGTCTTTTTGACATTCCTGCTTGCTGCCCTTAGATCTCCCTTTTTTCCTGTTCTCAATTCAAAAAGTTTTTGAAAGGGCTTTTACATGTTAGTAATCCTTGAAAACAGGAGGCTTCTCTTCAGGATCTTAAATCTGTGCTTGAAAGGCTAATACTTCTTCCATATGAACCAGCTTATCAGGCTGAATTAAAGTTTTTAACATGAAAGTTTGCATTACTCATTGTTCTGAGTTCTGTAAGAAGGGTATTTGAATTGCAAGATTTTTGGACAGGGTGTCTTTGAGAGCAAATCCTCCTTTTAAGCCTGAAATGGTTCCAGTGTTTACATTGAGCCAGTCTATCAATCTCACTGTTCGCTTCCAGAATATAAAAACAAGAGAGAGAGTATTACACTCTCTGAATGCCCACAGGCAGCTCAGATACTACTTGGACAGAGGAAAGTCCTTCCGAAAGGATAATCAGTCTTTTGTTTCCTATAAAGGTAAGAAGAAAGGACACCAAGGTCAAAGCCGACAATTTCTAGATGTTATCTCATGCTATTTTTCTCAGCAATGTTTATCATTACAAGTCACTTCCAGGGACAGGGCTCATTGTACCAAAGATTTGACTTCTTCTGAGACTTTTTGGAAAGGTGTTTACTCTAGAAGGATTCTAGAGGCAGCAGCTTGGTCCTCTGTGCATACCTTTTCAAAGCATTACAAACTAGATTCCTTTTCCAGGTGTATAACCACTATTGCTAGGACAATTCCCTAGGGACTTCTGGATTCTTGAATTCCTTGCTCTTCTTTATATAATTCTAAGGTGCTTTATTCTACACAAATAGCAAAGGCTACTAAAATATTGATCTACTAATGATAGTTGTATAAGTAAACTTATCATAACAGTAAATGTTCTAATACATCACTATTGCAGCAGCTGTCCCACTTTCACCCCCCTTGTTTTGATTTTAGATGTACTTCCAGTATGTGGGTGTAGATACTCTTCTGTATATAGTTCCATATGTTACTCATGCTTTTCCCTTTCCTTGCATTTTTCCTTTCAGGGCTATAGCATCCCTTCTTCAAGCAGAAAAGCTCTAAATCTTTGATGCCCAACCTACCTTTTTATGAGGGTTTGTTCAAGCTCTTGGCATTTACAAGTACATAGACTTTGTTCTGAAACTTTGAAAGCTTTTGCCTTCCCTCTGAACAGACAACTTCCCCAGTTCTGTTCTAGGCTGAATAAAACCACCACAGCATCTAAAAATGGCTTTATTATAATGTAACTGGTAAGCGCTTTCATTTAAAATAACAAGACTTCTTCAGACAAAGTAATCAACCATTTAACCAGCGTTTATACCCTTCAGCAATCACATGATTCAAAAACTTCCCCTATTTAAAGAAACAATGTAACAAACTTGGTGTTCATAATGGATACAGTGCTAAACTCAGACAATATGTAAAACAAGTGCTGCATTGCAGTCCATAAACCCATTCTTTTATGTGCTGTCAAACATGAATAATTTAAAATAATTCTAAGTATAAAACTAACTGTAAGAACAATGTACTAGTATGACAAATCCTGTACAAAAATCACAAAATTTAGTTGTAAGTATTTCTGATATGTTAATACTTGTAATAACTACAACCATTAATATACGTATTTTTTATAAGCTTTAAATTTCAATAAACTATTGATTGTTATAATATTATTTAACCCAGGAGGTACTAAGACATTTAAATAAATTTGCCACAACAGTTCTCGCTGCTGAAGAATAATACACCATGGATCACCCTGGGGACTCCATTTAACTCTCTCTAGTACAGTAGATAAAAAACAGAGATTTGTGTTGTCTTTAATATGCTTGTACAGAGCGTTAGTGATTTTGTTCTTTTTATTCCATAAATATGTTCTCTTAATTTACATTCTTTTACCAATAAAGAATCCATTGCATACTTTTGAATAAATTTGTGAAATGGGCATTCTATATTTATAGAACCAGAGACCTGTATGCCCCTGGTATAATATGAATAAGGTACAACAGGACCTCCTCCATGATTTAAAATATTTTCAAATCTTAAGACTTAAGTAACCTGATAAAGGAGGAGGTCTAGTAGACATGAATCAGCTTGTCTATGTTCAAAGTATGTTTAATTTCTTATTCGAGGATACATATACTGAGGCATCCACTAATGAGATCAATGTCTCAAACAAGAAAATTGACTTACAATTCTATGACATGTTGATGCAGGGGAAAATTGCCCTATTGAATATAAATTTATGCATGTCACTGAGCCAAAGATACCTACTATCATTGGGGTGCCCAAAATCTATAAACACAATCCACCACTTCGACCAATTGTTGATCCAGGCATCTCAAAGACAAGTTTCATAGCTAGATACCTTGACTGTCAACTAAATCATAAAGTCATGAAAATCAAACATTTGTGCGAAGACTTGTGGGACTTCTTAATCAACTACCAACAATTAGAAGACATAATGAATGTGACGTTTTTAACTATCAATGCTCAGGATTTATTCAGTTCCATCCCTCACAATATAGGGTTAGAGTGATTTACTGAGAGTATTCATCTGAGGTTTTGCAACTAGAACAAGATAAAATCAATTCTTTAAGTCAGTTGGTAGAGACTGTATTATACAATTACATATTTTTCGAAGGATACTATTTTCAACATAAGACTGGTATAGCCATGGGGTAGCCTGCAGGACATTATATGCAAACATTATGGCAGCATGGGAACACAATGATGTTTTCAATAGTCAATTTAAAGCATCATGGAGTGTGTGTGTATATGTATATATATATATATATATATATATATATATATATATATATATATATATATATATATATATATATATATATATATATATTTGCTTTCTTGATGACATCTTTGTACCAGATAGAATACAACAATTTATTAGTTACATAAATAATGCTACTTCATTTCTTAGATTTACTCATACCATCGACCATGATTCCATTTCATATTTGGATGTTAAATTATCTAAAGATAAAATAAAGAAACTTTTAACATCATGTATGTATAGAAAGCTCACTTATTCAAATTCTCTTTTGCACTTTAACAGAAACCACCCTTATCATCAAAAACAGGCAGTAGTTAAAGGCCAAACAGTAAGAGCAGTGAGGATGGCATCTGGTTACCATGAGTTTATAAAGAAATGTGATTTATTGTGGAACATGTTTGTCAACAGGAGTTATCCTTTGGGCATGGTAAATTCTATAAAAAGAAAGGTAGTTAATAAAAGGAGTTCAGGTATTTACATTCCACTGTTCAACAGTGCTTATACATCAGGTATATGTACAGAGAACAATACAAGAACAAGCCCCTGTTTAAATAACCAGGTGAGCATATATAATAATGGAAACAATAACATCAAACAAGACAATGACCAACTTAGCCACACATTCGTTACCACTTTCTCCACTGATAGCCAGAACATCTCTAATATTTTATTTAAAAACTGGAAACTTCTATAAAATGATAGAGGAGTAGGTGCAAAACTTGGTGGATGCCCCAGGATAGTTTACAGAAGGGGTGCCAGCTTCAAGGACATATTCAACAACATAGCAAATGATAAAAGAAGTATTATGGTCAACATTGCCAAATGTGGAGTTTATAATCAGTGTCAGAGATAAAACAACTGGAACTGAGATCTTTAATAAAGGGTAAGAGCAAACTGCATAAGAAAAATTGGGAATTGTGGAAACAATACATACAGGGGAGGAATGAGGTTTAAAAGAAGACAGGACTTAAATGAGTTATGTAATATTTGACTGAAAATGATTTGGTAGATTACAAGTGATGTGTAATGTTTACAACTGGGAATGTGTCAGTATGGTTTGTGATGTAAAATGCTTGCAACTAGGATTGTGTCCGTGTGGTTTGTTTTCATTTATATAAATGTAGGATTGCCTATGTCATAGTAGCCAAAGGAAATGGCTAGAGATCCAGGAGGAGATGATTTGCTTAGAAACAGCCAAACCCAATTTTCTGGAATGAAAAGAAATTAATTTAGACGTGTCTGAATAGCTTTAAGTTAAATGAACCAGCAGGTTGAGCTCTGAGCTTAACATAGATCTTAAAAGATTTTTATTTTTCAAAATGCTGTAAAAGATTCTCCTGTACAATCATAAAATGACACAGTGACTCTTGGTCCCTCTTTAAATGAGATTCTTCATTACTGAGGCTCTGGAAGCGACTGGCATGACCCATAGATATGAAATAGAAACACTGAACAGGCTACTGGGGATCCTTTTATGCAATAACTATTTTCAATTCAATAGAACATGCTTCAGACAAAAAAAGGGATAGCCATGGGTGCAGCCATGGCACCCAGCCTGGCCAACACAGCCCTGAGAAAAATGGGAGAGGGACCATATCTACAATTCCCCCTTCTACAAAGAGATGTGCTGTTACTACAGGTATATAGATGATATATTTATAATTTGGGACAGCATGGAAGAGAGGCTGCTACAGTTCTTCAACTATACTGGAAAATCTACAGATTTCTTTCAGTTTTACCAACAGCTACAGCAAAAGCAAAGCCATTTTTCTGAACCTAACAATATCCAAAGCCACAGAGATGGATGAGCTCACAAGCAACCTCTTTCAAAAACCTATGAGGAACAATCTTCTACTTCATAGGTCCAGCATGCACCCCTTTTTTACAAAAAAGAACGTCATGAAATCCCAGGACCTACGACTGGCCAGAGTTTCCAAGGAGGTCAGAGAATTTATGGTCAACATCATCAATCTTGAAAAAGATTTCTTAGAAAGAGGGTACATCATAAAACTCATCACGAAAATCCTGGACCCCATAATTGAAAGCAAGCACTCTGACCCTGAATTCCCCGATTTGGGACAGGCAAGGAGGAGAAAGCAGAAAGACACCCTCAAGGAACTCAGTATGACCTTTTCCACTGACTTCTACACTCTGAAAAACATCATTAAAGAAAACTGGACTATTATCAGCAACAATCCATCCATCAGCAGTTTTTTGGCAGACGTCTCAAAATTCAGTATCAGGAGAAACCGGAATCTAAAACAAATTCTTGAAAATGTTAGCAAAGATAATGAGCCTCTCCTGAAAAATTGACCACGAACAGTCACATGCAAAAAAAAAAAAAGTGTGGCTACTGTAAACACCTAAGTAACAATGACCAGTTCACCTGCCCAAATTCAAACAAACCCTTCCACTGCAAGTGTTATGGGAACTGCCACACAGAATGCATAGTGTACAGAGCTCAATGCACCAAGTATGCAACATTCTATGTTGGAAAAAGACTGAACAAATTAAAAACCAGAATAGCCTAACACCTGCATGATATCAAACACCAAAATCCAAACAATGCTTTAGTCAGGCACCTCAGGGAATCCCATGAATATAATAAGTTTCTCTTTCATATCCTGGATAGGCTCGAAAAAGAGGAGTTCCAAAGACCAACGAATTATCACTTGGAGAAGCGAGAACTTGAATGGCAGATAAGGCTCAATGCCAGCAGAGCCCTTGGACTGAACTCTCACAAATCCATAACCAGCATACTAAACCTAAGGAACCTTCGCCATCATGCCTATTACTAAGAGTAAAAGGAATTGTTTTACCTGATTATGCATTGAAATTTTGTTTATTACTCGCAAAGACAGTCACTTAATGTCTTACCATAGTTAAAAGTTAGGTCTGATGAAGCGATCTGCAAAAGCGTGTGGACTTTTATGATTGAAAAATGCTCATTTTTATTTCTTTATTTTTATTTTGATACAAACATGTATTTTCTGACCATGATCTCCAGTTCAACCTTTTACACCCTCAGGGGTCTAATAACAGGATAGCGTATGTGAGATCCGCATATCTTAAACACAGGATGTCCTTAATGGGTGCATTTGCATATATCCCATGAGCCTCTAGCACAAGAGTTTTTTAAGGAATCACACAGCAAAAACCCTAGCCTGGTCTTTTTTTTTCTTTTAGTATTTATAGATTGGTTTATCTATGTTGCTTTAGTTTGTTAGGAGGGGGGTTTACGGACACCGCTATGGTAATAGACATCAGCTGGGTTAATGTAAGCTTGCAATCTTAATTACTCAGTGTAACAGGTGCACTCACCTAACTTCTGAAAAGATTACCCAATAAAGGAGAATCTTATTTGAAGAAGAAGAACCAAGAGTGCTTGTGTCGTTTTATGCTTGTACAGGAGAATCTTTTACAGCATTTTGAAAAATAAAAATCTCTTAAGATCTATGTTAAGCTCGGAGCTCAACCTACTGGTTTGATTAGCTTAAAGGTATTCAGACGCATGTCTAAATTGGTTTGGTGGTATAAATGCAAGATACACGCAAGGGAGAGCCTTTGGGTACTGCTCTATTCATAGCAGCTTCCAGGTGCTAGGACAAAAAAATTTGGAATGAAAAGAAAAAAAAGTTGTTCAGATTTCCAGATATTCTTTGTCTTGTCAAAGTAATACCTGAGCTGTCTATGTAAATTCAATGTGTGAAGAATCCTCTCACTAGCAATGGTGTGGAGACAGGAAAAAGGAAGAAAAGTTAAATGGTTGATTCAAAGACAAAGCATTAGCTACTTTTAAGGCATAAATGAAGGATTAGTATAAAGAAAGACCCTACCATTGTGGACAAACAAAAAGTAGGACTACCACGAGTGCCTGAACTTCAGACACTCTTTTACGAGAAGTTAGGGCCACCAACAGTACAGTCTTCCAAGTACAATGCAACATGGAAGAGGAAACTGCAGGCTCAATGGGAAACTGAATTGATTTTTCCAGAAAAAATTAAGGTTCCAAGAAGAAGGAATAGGTTTTCTTGGGGACCTAGTATAAAGTATGCATTTCAAAAATTGTTTGACTTCAAAACAAGAAGCATGAGGTGAATTCCTTCTGGTTGAGGGGTCTTTCTTGCACCTTCTGCTTACTAGAAACAGGGAGAATCTACTGGACAGGTATGTGGGCCTACTGTACAAGGTGGATACATGGAAGCAACTTACCAGGGAATGAAATGTTGCCACTGGCATCACTTACTCGGGTGAGCAGTTTTGCTGCAAGTACAGTTACCTGCTGAGACATCACTCAGACTTTCTCTACCAGTTTAAGGAAGGGGGAGGGAGGGAGAGCCACCTACTTTTTTGCAATTGTTTGGTACTGCATTGTTACACTGTTAGATAGGCTTGTACTTGCATCAGTATTGTAATTCATTTGCAAGGATCAAAAACGTCCAAAAAACGAAATGAAGATAAGAACTCCAGGAACCACAATGAGACAGTATTTCACTTTTAATGAGAGACTTCCCAAACTCTTCTTTTATAATTACAATAAAGGAAATGATGTCATAAACCTGAATTAATCAATTTAAGTTATAAAACTTATATACACATGTAAATACATAAAATAATTAAAACCCTTTATGCTTGTGTGGTACATCTTTTAAAAACTTGTTAAGTAAAGTGACATAGTTGTAAAATATATTTTGTGTGTCACTTTTATATATATGTATATATATATTCATTCTAAAAAACAAATACTATTCCAATAAGTTACTATATGTTTTTCTATACAGATACCCTTATTTTCATCACCAAAATACAATTCTAACTCTAACATTCAAATTGCTTCATGAATTTTCTAATTTTATCAACTTGTATAAATGTAGATAACTACCTTTATTAACAGTAATAAAAATTCAATACATTAATCTAAACTCGAAATATAATTACTTTTGCTAGTCTCCCAATTTGATGGAAAATTATTACTGTTGTTACTATGGTAAAAACTTGTGCACTTATATATATGTGTATTTGTGTACGTGTATAATAAATGTACACTACTCAATGAAATAAATTGATTAATTAAACCTGTTTTAGTAAAAAATATATATGTATATACACATACATATGTTACTAATGTAATACATAGTGATCTACCTATTTACCAAAAAACATTTTAAATTAATCATCTCATTTAGACCAGGTGAATGGATTTGTTGTTTAAATCGCCAGTGAACATTCCCTGATCTATCTGTTCTAGAATGAAAAATTCAAACTTTTTAAAGTTTTCACATTCTAGTTTGTCCTTTTTCCTAACAGCCAGACTTGCTTGTAGTAATTGCAAACAATGTAGGTTCATTAGTAACAGCTCCTTTGTCAAAATTAAACATCTTGGTAAAATCATGTGGGCTTCTAAGTACTACAATTGTAACAGTCAATTTGTGGTTTACTTGGCAAGTTGTTCTACGTGTCAATGTTACTATATTGGAAAGACCAAGAGATTACTAAAACGTAGAATATATGAGCATAGTCTGGCTATTAGGAAAAAGGACAAAAATAATGCTAATGTGAAAACTTTAAAAGTTTGAATTTTCATTCTAGAACAGATAGATCAGGGAATGTTCACTGACCATTCACCTGGTCTAAATGAGATGATTAATTTTAAATGTTTTTTGGTAAATAGGTAGATCACTATGTATTACATTAGTAACATATGTGTGTGTATATACATATATATTTTTTACTAAAACAGGTTTAATTAATCAATTTATTTCATTGAGTAGTGTACATTTATTATACACGTACACAAATACACATATATATAAGTGCACAAGTTTTGTGTGCACACACATTTACCATAGTAACAACAGTAATAATTTTCCATCAAATTGGGAGACTAGCAAAAGTAATTATATTTCGAGTTTAGATTAATGTATTGAATTTTTATTACTGTAAATAAAGGTAGTTATTGATAAAATTAGAAAATTCATGAAGCAATTTGAATGTTAGAGTTAGAATTGTATTTTGGTGATGAAACATATAGTAACTTATTGGAATAGTATTTGTTTTTTAGAATGAAGGTAGGTGAACCTTTTTAAGGTTCAAGTGAAACAATTACATGTGTATATATATACATATATATAAAAGTGACACACAAAATATATTTTACAACTATGTCACTTTACTTAACAAGTATTTAAAAGATGTACCACACAAGCATAAAGGGTTTTAATCATTTTATGTATTTACATGTATATATAAGTTTTATAACTTAAATTGATTAATTCAGGTTTATGACATCATTTCCTTTATTGTAATTATAAAAGAAGAGTATCTGAAGAAGTTCACTAAAGTGTTCTTATCTTCATTTCGTTTTTTGGTCATTTGCAAGGATATGCTAAAAGTGCATCTTTTATATTTCTATTTTGCAGCATCACAGCAGGTAAACATTAATTGATTGGCATGCCACTCAGGGATGGGCCATACTCTCCATTCATCGAGATACATACAGGGAAATTCTGGGAATTGTTTGAGAATATCATTACATTGTGCACCACATGCTATTTTTTCTCATTTATTTTCATTTTCTACAGGATGAGCAAAGGAACAGGCAGACATGAGGCAGTGGCCACTACACCATACAGCAACCAGAGCACTGACCTCTGCATCCCCAGTGGTCCACAGGCCTGTATGACTGTAGGATGAAGAAGATCACCCTCCAGAAGGTGACCTGCATGACTAACTTGTGACTTCTGCAGCCACATGTCAGGAGAAAACTGGTTTATTCAAACTAGGTAAACAAATGCTTTATTTCAGAGTATTCCTGGAAGTAGCTGATATTAACTGTAGTATTAATAGCATCACTGAAATTACATTAAAATTAGCAGTTAAAATGACAGATGACTCTTGTTTAGATTCTGTGTTTGGATGTACTACTGACTTACTCTAAATAGGCATTATAATGTAGTAGGTTCCTTTCACAGTAGTTATAATTTACATTTATTTAGGCTTATACTGTCCAGAAATGTGCTAATATGGCAAAGGTAGAAAGAACAGTAAGTAGTATGTTTCAACTTTGTTTCCTGGTTGTGTTATTTTCAGTTAGCCAACATTATAGAAAAGGTATACAGAAGAGTGCAAGAGAAGGTTATAGGGCTGCACTGAACTGGAGAAAGAAAAAACAGTGAAACTGTAATGTCAGAAGTTTTTTTTATCAACAGCTTGTTATAGAAAGTGATATTGTTGAAGAATCAGGAGTATTTCCCTACCAGAAAAAATACATCAAACCTTATACTAAAATCCTGATATGAAGGACATAACTCAATGCTAGATCAAGAAAACACATTACAACTTGTTAAAAACTGGCAAAAGCAAACACAAAAGTGCAGTATTTTCTGCCATGCCAATACTGTCCCTGAAGGAAACTCAGTTTTAGCAAACCTGTTTTGCTATCAAACTGATTGCAAAAAATTATTAAAATCTATGGAAACCAAATAACATTGTTGGATGCAGCTTACAGAGTGACACAATATGCTTTGCCTCGTTTTCCTGTGTGAGTGTAAATGTTTGCTCTTCAATAGTTGCAGCATTTGAACTCAACAGGAAACAGCATTGTGTATTGAGGAGGCATTGAATATATTGAAGCAGTGGAAAGAAAACTGGAAACCACGTTGCTTCATGGTTGATTTCTTCCTGGAAGAATCATAAATACAGGATTAGAAATGACAAACACAGTCTTGTTATATAACAGTTTTACTGCATGTTCTTCCGAGGGCAAGTGCTGGTGCTATAGTGTGTCTTCTAGCAACTCTCGTTAGAGTCTTGGGGTAGGAGGAGAAACACTGAAGGAATTGAGAGAACCTGAGTACAACAAATGGTGTTGGAAGGGGGTCTCGTCTGATTAAGAACCAGAAAATGGGAATAGGAGCCTCATCCTGTAAGTGTTGGTTGTCCCTACATCATAAAATTTTAGACTCCACTAGATACATCAGTATGATGGATTCTATGTTAAGTGATGGAACATTCTATGGTAATATAAGCCTTTTAGAGGTTGGTACGAAAGTCTTCCAAGTCTATGACACTCTAGATGACCTCCATCGTAGTCATATTATTTCGGATACCCTATTTGAATATCTTAGAGTTAGGAATCCCTTGATACCAGTAATACAAGGCTTACCGAAGATTCACAAGTCATTGACTTCCCCTCCCCTGAGACCTATTGTAGCAGGGCAAGGATGGCTAACTGAGCCTTTTTCTATTCTACTAGAATATTTTCTTAGACCTTTAGTGGATAGTAATAAATATATCCTTAAAGATAGCAAACAGTTTTTGCTTGACTTATATGAGTTTACTGCTACACTGAAAGATAGGGAACCATTTTTACTGGTTACACTTGGCGTTACTAGTCTCTTCACCATGATTCCTAACCAAGAAGGTATGTTAATGTTTCAAAGATATATTCGTAGTAAATCTAATTTTGAAGAAGGGACAGTGGACCTACTTTCTTTATTTTTAGAGATTGTTCTTGAGAACAATATGTTTATTTTGGAAAGGAGATCTATGTACAGAAAGGTGGCGTAGCTGTGGGCACTTCGTGTCCCAATAGCTACGCCAACATTGTGATGGCAGACTGGGAGGAGAATTTCTTTTTCCGTTAACTTTATTCCAGAAATATGTGGGTTACTACAGACGGTTCGTAGATGACCTCTTTTTATCTGGAAAGGAGATGAAGCATCCTTCTGGAATTCTTTGATTCCATTAATGGACTAACGGATTTCTTGAAATTTACTATTAATTATTCCAGTATTGAAATATCATTTCTAGATGTCCGCATAAATAGATTACCTAGTGGTTTATTAAATACATCAGTGTATAGGAAACCCTGTTTTAGGAATACACTGTTGCATCGACATAGTATGCACCCCAGATATGTTTTGAGAACATTATGAAAGGGCAGTTTATGCGAGCATCAAGGTTGAACCCATGCCCCTCAGGACATTCCAAAGAGATTGAATCACTTACAAATAGATTTTTGGAACGTAAATATGTGATGAGAGACATAGATATGAATAGGAATCAGGTTGACAAGTTGAGAGACACAGTGGCTAAACCTTATTTTTCAAGGAAAGAAGCATCTGAAGCAGTACCAGCTATCAGTAGGGGTGATAATGTTAAGTTGTCCTTATTTTACTCTAGAGATGTTGACAAGATCAAGGAGATAGTACATAGACATTGGGGAATCCTTGGATTGGATGACCAAATCTTAGAAGTAGTAGGTGATAATCCAAGGTTTGTCTATAAGAATAAACCCAATCTAAAAGGACCTTATGCCATCGCCCTCTAGTAGAACATGGTTACCAGAAACCAAGATCTGACCATAATACAATATCCTGTCAAAATTGTAATCAATGTCAATATATAGACAACAGTGACACTTTTAAACATCCGACAACACAAAAAATTTTTACTTTAATACTGGCACCAATTGCACCAGCAATAATGTTGTATATATTGCTAAGTGTGTCTCTTGTCCGGTATTTTATGTAGGCAAGACTTGCAGACAACTTAGAGAACGTATAAGAGAACATGTTTACAACATTAGGATAGCATCTGATCATAATGCACTTGCCAGACATGTTAGAAATACAGGACCTGACCATTACTTTAACTTTAGTGTACTACAACAAGTTGAACCTAATCTCAGAGGTGGAGATGTTGATTCACATTTATTGGAATGTGAACTGAGATGGATTGTCCGCCTTAGAGCGGACAAATTCCTGGTGTCAATGATAGAGTCCAGGTTAAACCATTACTACGTAAGAAAAGGGTTTTAGACCCCCTACTTAGTTATTTCTCCTTCCCATACACACGCCTACCTGTATCACCATTGTCTACTGAGGTGGATTGTCCCCTCTCTGAGCAGACATTTTCCTGGTGTCATTGATGGAGTTCAGGTTTTACCTTTTACTGTGTAAGCAAAATGTTTAAGATTACACACTTAGTGGCCCCCCCCCCCCACTTTTTATACACATACCTACCTGCACTACTTTTTAATTCATGTACTATCATATATCTGAACCCTGTTGCACATATAGACTTATATAGACTTTTATGGAGCATTTTTATATAGTTACACTTGAATCAATCGTATTTTACCTTTTTTCCTCTTCATGCTACACTATGGATGTTTTATAACTTTTATAACATTTCACTATCTTATTTTACATTTGTTTTAGGTCATAGATGTGTATTTATACTATGTCCTTCTGTATTATGATGAATAAACTATCTTAGCTTTTTTAAATGTATTTTAGAAGTATATCAGAAGGATTTCTGTATATATGTAAATGAACTAGAGTTTAAGTCAATTAACTATGTCATGTGCACCAATGAACTTCTTCCATTGTATATTTAAATGCTTTGTTTTTAATGGCAGTTGTTGAAGTTTTGAAAAAGCCATTTGGTGTAACTCTAGCTAGCTATTAAAGTTCTCGTTTGGATTATACTTTTGTGCGATTCTTTTTGGGTTGAAGAACCAGCTACACTTGCTTTACTTTGCAGCATACTACTTTTATGAGCTGAAAAAGCTGTTTTACTTTGGAAATAGAGGTTTGCTGTTTTTGTTTTTGTTATTTTACATTGGGAACTGGATTTTTTACTGCAAAGCCATTTCGCTCCTTTTTGTGGTTAATTTAATTCAGGTTTATGACATCATTTCCTTTATTGTAATTATAAAAGAAGAGTTTGGGAAGTCTCTTCTTTTTCTGAAGAAGTTCACTACATTAAAAGTGAAAGAAAGCGCTAAAAAGTACTGTCTCATTGTGGTTCCTGGAGTTCTTATCTTCATTTCGTTTTTTGGTCATTTGCAAGGATATGCTAAAAGTGCATCTTTTATATTTCTATTTTGCAGCATCACAGCAGGTAAACATTAATTGATTGGCATGCCACTCAGGGATGGGCCATACTCTCCATTCATCGAGATACATACAGGGAAATTCTGGGAATTGTTTGAGAATATCATTACATTGTGCACCACATGCTATTTTTTTCTCATTTATTTTCATTTTCTACAGGGTGAGCAAAGGAACAGGCAGACATGAGGCAGTGGCCACTACACCATACAGCAACCAGAGCACTGACCTCTGCATCCCCAGTGGTCCACAGGCCTGTATGACTGTAGGATGAAGAAGATCACCCTCCAGAAGGTGACCTGCATGGCTAACTTGTGACTTCTGCAGCCACCTGTCAGGAGAAAACTGGTTTATTCAAACTAGGTAAACAAATGCTTTATTTCAGAAAATTCCTGGAAGTAGCTGATATTAACTGTAGTAGGAATAACATCACTGAAATTACATTAAAATTAGCAGTTAAAATGACAGATGACTCTTGTTTAGATTCTGTGTTTGGATGTACTACTGACTTACTCTAAATAGGCATTATAATGTAATAGGTTCCTTTCACAGTAGTTATACTTTACATTTATTTAGGCTTATATTGTCCAGAAATGTGCTAATATGGCAAAGGTAGAAAGAACAGTAAGTAGTATGTTTCAACTTTGTTTCCTGGTTGTGTTATTTTCAGTTAGCCAACATTATAGAAAAGGTATACAGAAGAGTGCAAGAGAAGGTTATAGAGCTGCACTGAACTGGAGAAAGAAAAAACAGTGAAACTGTAATGTCAGAAGTTTTTTTTATCAACAGCTTGTTATAGAAAGTGATATTGTTGAAGAATCAGGAGTATTTCCCTACCAGAAAAAATACATCAAACCTTATACTAAAATCCTGATATGAAGGACATAACTCAATGCTAGATCAAGAAAACACATTACAACTTGTTAAAAACTGGCAAAAGCAAACACAAAAGTGCAGTATTTTCTGCCATGCCAATACTATCCCAGAAGGAAACCCAGTTTTAGCAAACCTGTTTTGCTATCAAACTGATTGCAAAAAAAAATTATTAAAATGTATGGAAACTAAATAACATTGTTAGATGCAGCTTACAGAGTGACACAATATGCTTTGCCTCGTTTTTCCTGTGTGAGTGTAAATGTTTGCTCTTCAATAGTTGCAGCTTTTGTAATTCAACAGGAAACACCATTGTGTATTGAGGAGGCTTTGAATAAACTGAAGCAGTGGAAAGAAAACTGGAAACCACGTTGCTTCATGGTTGATTTCTTCCTGGAAGAATCATAAATACAGGATTAGAAATGACAAACACAGTCTTGTTATATAACAGTTTTACTGCATGTTCTTCCAAGGGCAAGTGCTGGTGCTATAGTGTGTCTTCTAGCAACTCTCGTTAGAGTCTTGGGGTAGGAGGAGAAACACTGAAGGAATTGAGAGAACCTGAGTACAACAAATGGTGTTGGAAGGGGGTCTCGTCTGATTAAGAACCAGAAAATGGGAATAGGAGCCTCATCCTGTAAGTGTTGGTTGTCCCTACATCATAAAATGTCCTTTTCTTAGTTTAGAGAGACTGTCAGATATATGATGTTGGCCTTGTGAGATCACACTTCCACGATCACTTCACTGATTTTCTTCTGATCACCAATGCATTTCTTTATACTAAATGCAACAGTCAGCACGCAAGGCTTTCAGTAAAATGCAGTACAGATAAGAGACATGTAACACATGGTGTAGATTATTATAGAATAAAGTATATTCATAGGATTCCTGGCCCTTAGTCTATATTATCTATAACAGATTAGAGATTTGTTGATAAACTTAAAATTGCTACCAGTATACCACAGGTTTGTGCATGATGAGGTTACATATGGAAATGTAAACTAGTTATGTGATTTTGCAGGGTCACTACATTAAAAGTTGTTGTTTGTCTTTCGGCTTTTCCCGGTTAGGGGTCGCCACAGCAGAACTCCGGTCCGCTAATGATTGGCAGTAGATTTTTACAGTGTCGAGTTGCCAGCTCGACGCCCAACCTTCAACGAAGGCATGCCCATTCACACATGTCTTTCGGAATGCCACTCGACCACAGAAAGGAGATGCAGACTCCACACAGAAGGCACCCCCCGCACTCCAGCCGAGAATTAAACGGGAGAACCTCTTGCTGTGAGGCAACAACGCTACCGCTGCACCACCGCGGATATTGGTCACTACATTAAAAGTAACATTATACAAATAATGCTTAAAAATCATTACAGCAAATATGTATATACATGTTAGGCATACTTTTTTTCTCCAGCCTTTTGTAATTATTGTTACAGTAGTACTAAAACTTCAAATGAGTGTGATTGTATGTTTCAATTTTGTGATGTACTTTAGACAAGATAATCTGGTGTGACTTCCACCATAAAAAGGCTTGGACTGAATGGGCAATAAGAAAGATCATAGTATTCAGAGTCTGCAAAAAAGCATTTTAGGAATGCTTCATAATATTGCATATGCTAGAACTATAGAAGATTTCAACATAACTTTTAGTACATTTATGAAGATCCATTGCTAGAAAATGGGAGAAGCATTTAGACAGTGGTTTTCAACAAAGTAGATACCTGCCATTAAGGTAAATGGTGCATTTTGTTTCTCTTTAAAGAAGCTATGCATTATATACATGACAAGTGTGATGAAAAGCAAATACACAAAGAAATCTTCAGTATTAACGCTCATAAATATACATAACAAGATAGCATGCAACATGCTTTCCCTTAGTTTAGTTTTTCTGTACTGGTTATGTGTATGCTTCCTGTATTTTAGCTGAATTTGCATATCCACAAAATGTTAATTGTTGAGATCCCTGAAGGTGCTTACTTAATTTATTTGCTGACTTGATAGTTGGGCTCTAACAAGGTCTGTTTCCAACTGTGACCAAAGGTGTAAGGCAAATGTTGCAATTATAGTCATTATGCACTCAACTAGAGAGGTAACATGCAACTCATAAATTACAGTACAATATATTGCATAAAGTGTGACGTGAGTTATGCACTACTATTTCTATGATATAGTAGACAGATTGAGGTATGACAAACATTGTAAACTCACTGTTGAAATTCACCTGAATTTAATAAGTTCAACACTGACAGTTTATAGAAGGCACTAACAGGTATAGAGTAAGTATGACAGCATAACAGGCAGCAACATATTTCATTAGCATTTATCCATATAGCGGTAATAACCATGTGATGCTTTAATCTGTTTCACAAGGTTGTTACTGAGAAATTTGTAATCCACTTCATTTTTAATATCTGAAGTAGCAATTTACAGGTATGCAGTTGGCATAATGGTTATGGTCTTCACCGCACATGCACAAGGTTCAAGGTTAGATCTTGACCTCTGGCTAATGCCTGTTTGAAGTTTGCATGCTCTCCCTGTGTCTCTGTGGGTTCCTCCCACCTCCAAAAACATGCTGAGTGTTTCCATCTCAAACTTACCAATGACTGGAGCAGTGGGCAGCAGTATAGACGCTACATGGTACCCTATAGTGGAAGAGTTGTATAGACCAACCTCTTTGTGCATCTACTGTGGTGCACAGTATTCTTAAGATAGGAGAACACAGATCACAGACTGCACACTGTGGCAGGGCTAGCCACTCAATGGTGTAAAATATGGCTCTAGGTGATTTAGTCATGTTGACTTTGTGTCTTTCAGCTTTTCCCATTGACTAATGTCACCAAAATGGGCATAGGTAGTTACCTGTGATAAGTGGGCTGAGGACCCAGCCTACTCCAACCTATGCCAAGGACCCATGCTAATGGTGGGAGGGTGTATGTGGCCTTATTGGCCAGAGTGGATCAGCTCCTGGCAGGCCAGTGTCCAGTTGCCTGATCTGGGTTACCTGGGATAGCTCTGTTGAGTGAAAGCTGCATGTAAAACTAATCAACCTACCAAACATGCTGCTACACTCAATGTAGGTTCACTAACAGGATGGAGCTTGAAAGTGGATGATATGATGGTACAGAGGAAGCTGGACATCCTATGTATCCAAAAAACAAGATGGAAGGGCAGTGCAGTAACGCCACTTGGCTTGGCATTCAGAGTCTACTACTCAGGAGGAGGAGGACAAGCTAGAAATGGTTTCTGAATTGTGGTGAGAGACAGACTTCAGAAGGCAGTGAGGGAGGTCATCAGAGTTAGTAATAGACTATTGGCAGTCAGACTCCAGTGTAATGATAGGGTAGTATTCATAATCTTAGCCTATGCCCCACAGCAGGGTTGTGATAATGAAGAGAAATATGCATTCATACAGCACTTGCAGGACAACATGAATTGGCATTGATAATGGATGACTAGAATGCACATATCAGGACAGACAGAACAGGACAGGATATGAGGACTGCCTGGGTCCACATGGGTGGGGCAACAGGAATAAAGAAGGACACCATACTAGATTTCTGTCCGGCAAATGGCATGATAGTAGCCAACACATGGTTCAGAAAAACAGGCAGTCACAAGATCACATACAAGAGTGGCCAACATGCAACTCAGGTAGACTTCCACCTATTAAGGAAAGGGCACTGGGGTAGAATCAGTGATGGTAAAGTCATTCCCAGTGAAACAGTCAGCCTACAGCACAAACCACAGGTTGCCACCATCAGGTGCAAGCAGTGGTCGGAGAAGGATATAGGGTCAACAGAGACAAGGTTGAAGACCTAGAAGTTGACTGGAGAGAAAGTACAACAGTTCAAGGAGTTGCTCAGAGCTCTAGCACCCCAAGAAGAGGAGGAAATAGATGGATAAAAAAGAATAGCAGCATCTCAAAACAGTATGTGTGAGGACTACAAAACAGATATGTGGCCGAGCTAGGTATGGAAAGAAGGTACATAAGGAAAGCTGGTGGTGGAATGCAGAAGTCCAGGAAGTCATCAAGTAAAGAAGGAATGTAGGAAAAAGTGGGAGATAGAAAAGATGGACTAGGCTAGGAAGAAATACTGGTTGGTTAACAAAGAAGCTAAGAAAGGAGTTGCAATAGCAAAGAATAGGTCATTGGAGTCACTCTACCAACTTCTGGAAAGCAACTCAGTAGGTGGTACAAAGAAACTATATCAGGTTGCAAGGCAAAGACAGAAAGGTAAAGAAGATAGTCAGACACATAAGGGATGCCAGCAACAACCTGCTCACCAGCCCACAGGACATCAAGGACACATGGAAGGAGTACTTCCAATAAATTCTAAATGAGGAAAACATCACAGAAGCATTACTACCCTAGACACAGCCTAGAATGAGAGAAGAAGAGGAACCCACCCTAGAAGAAGTAAGAATAGCACTAAGGAAAATGAAGTTAGGGAAAGCAGCAGGCTCAGATGAGGTTGCAGTAGATATGATAAAGATGTTGGGTGAGATAGGGGAGAAATGGCTCCTGAGGGTACTCATAGCAGTGTGGAGAGAAAGGCAAATCCAAGATGACTGGAGAACAAGCATACTCATGCCAGTGTACAAGAACAAAGGGGACATACACAGCTGTGGGCAGTACAGAGGTTTCAAACTCCTGTCACGTTGCATGAAAATTCTGAAGATAAACAGGTACACAAAGTAGTAAAAAGTAAGATGGGGGATGAGTAGTTCAGCTTCAGATCAGGGTGCAGCACAACTGACCCAACATTTGCAGTGAGACAGCTGAGAAGAAGCTAGAGATGAGGAAAGCGTCCAAATGGGCATTTTTAGACTTGGAGAAAGCATATGATAAGGTGACAAGGTCCCAAGAAAGCTGATTTAAGCAGTACTGCAGTGGTTTGTAGTCCCAGAAACATTGGTATGATTAGTACAGGCTATGTACAAGGGCCCAATTTTAGTACAGGCTATGTACAAGGGCCCAATAACTGAAGTACGAACAGTGTTCGGTCTCACAGAGGGGTTTCCAATGGGAGTAGGTGTACATCAAGGTTCAGCTCTGAGCCCACTGCTGCTCATACTGGTGATAGACTACATTAGCAAACAGGTCGGAGAAGACAGATCAACAAAGTTGCTGTATGCAGACAATGTGGCATTACAGGCAGACTCTGAGCAAGAACTTCAGCAAAGGATATTGGAATGAAATGCAAAACTGAAGGCACATGGGATGAAACTAAGTACAGATAAGACAGTGATAACGTCAGCAAATTGTGGAAATTAGAAGAAGCTGCGAATTGAGATACAAGGGTGAGACAGTGGAACTGGTTGACAGCTTCAAGTATCTAGGAGGGGTGGTTGAGGAGAAGAGATGTCTGAATGAAAAGGTCAATGCTAGAATCAGAGGGGCTTAAGCCACCTGGCACAGAGTGTCAGATATAGTGTATGACAGAAGAATGCCAAAGAAACTGAAAAGTAAGATGCAGAAAACTGTGGTGCAACCAGTACTACAGTATGGTACAGAAACCTGGGCAGTAGAGACAGAACAGATAAGGGAGCTAGAGATGATGGAAATGAAGTGCCTAAGACAGGTGGTAGGATGCACATTGTGGGATAGACGAAGAAATGAGGACATAAGAGCAGAAGCGAAAGTAGCTCCAATTGCAGAAAAGATCAAAGAGAACAGATTACAGTGATTCATGCACATGTGTAGAAATGAAGAAGACAATCTGGTGAAGAAGATTTAGGACAGACAGGAAGAAGGTAAGAGGAAACAAAGGCATCCAGCAAAGAGGTGGATGGATTGTGTGAGAGAAGAACTGTGACAGTCAGCCATGAGTGTCGAAGAAGGCAGGAATGTAGCAACAAATCGAGAAAGATGGAGACAGTTCACACAACACTCCGACTCCATGTAGAAAATGGGAAAAAAGTGGGGTTGATGATGATGATGAGGTGATATGTTATAGAAAACATTTTCTCCTATGGCTGATATACTAGTAGGCTTCATAGCATATGTACAGCATGGTCATGCGTTTCAAAAGAGTGTTAATGAGGCTTAGTTTGTGATTTGTTGGGTATGAGAGAAAATAGTCTTAATATATAAGCTTGAAGGTAATGTAAGCTACTAGTAAAACTTTTCTGGCTCTTACTGTTATCCAGATGACTACAGGGACAGGCAGTGGTGATGTATACTATAATAAACAAAAAACTCAACAGATGTCATGCTCTGTAGTTAAATCATAGCCATATTGGAGTGAAATAGAGGACTACTACAAGAAGGTGTAGTTTTTTTCATAAACAAGAAATTAAGGTAATAGATTTCCTGCCTTCATGTGTTAGAAAATACGATACTCAGTAGTATTTTGTTAGTAACAATGTCAATACATAATTTAAATCTCAGTGGGGGACCGGGGTTCAGCCAATGTGTATGGAAAGGAATAAGACGTCACAGAGGTCAGTAATATTTTTTTTCTGTTTTTAAACTGCAGTGTTTTAATTTTCAGCCACTTAGATCTAGCTGATCGATGATCAAAGTTGCTGAAGTGATCATTTGTGCACACATATGTCATATTACGGAGACCATGATTCCTTTCTCCCTCTACTGGTGGCAGAAAACAAGTAGTCATTTGGAAGATCCCTGCATCCCTTTAAAACATTATTTACTCTTACTTCCTGTGAAAGTCTCTGGAACTGAAGGTGCATGCCTAACTGACTACAGAGGAGTTGCTTTCAAAAATAATAAAAGATGGAATATCAGGATCCTAGATATCTTTAGTACTGTGGAGCTGAGTACAATATAAAAATTGTGTTAATTTCATTACAATTCTGTCTACTGCTAAATTGAATGTACTTGCATAAATAAAATGACCTGTAGTTGCAGGCATAAACATTAATTTTTGCTGGGGTACAACAGCCAGTAGCATAACTAGGGTACGATGAGAGGGGCAGCTACCTCTGGTTCAGTGTTGGGAGTGTGATCAGCTGATCAGGATCTCTCTTTAATGCAGTACCACTTTTAAGAGCTGGTATTGCATTTATAGTGAAACCTGAGTGCCGTAGTGCTCTGTACGTGGTTTAAACTGTAACAAACTGCTTGCTACATTGTAACAGGGCAGTTTTCTAAAGTTTAAAAGTAAAAAAAGAAAATCTGTCTTTTTTAAACTAAAACCTGAGTGCTATAGTGCTCCATGCAGGCAGGATATTAACTGTAACAACTGTTTTTACATTCATAGCAAGCAGTTTGCTACAGTTCAAGAGAAGAATGTTTTAATAAAAAGTGTGGAAGTAGGACTGGGGCAGGGCACAGAACCAGGACCTGAATGGCTGGGACAGGAGGGAGGAGATGGGTGTGCCATTAGAAGGAACGGCCATTTTTTTTTGCTCTTCAATAAAAGAGTGGGGGGGGGGACCTTAGCTGTAACATGCTGATTGCTGCCATGTAAGAATTGACTTATGGAAGAGTGGGAGGGCATGGACATAACTGTAGTAAGCCAATCACTACATAGCAGTGATCCAGTAAAGTGTTTTTTTTTCTCTTCACTGAAAGAGGAGGTGGTATGTGGATCTAAATGTGAGAAAGATGATCGCTACAACAATCTCAGATTGTTAGAGTGAATCTAATCTAAGAATTGGGGGGCATGGCTCTAACTGTTAAAAGCCAATAGCTGCAGCATAGTGCCTATCTTATTACAGTACAGTGTTTTTTATTATAGTAAAGTGATTTCCTTTGCTCTATAATGGAAAAGTTGGGGTGTGGCTATAATTTTTATAAACCGCTAATTACAGTGAAGTACTGTTTTTTTCTTCACTTGAAGAGCTGAGGGGGAATAGGGTGCTGGTTCATGGTACTAGCATAGGGTACTGGTTGAACCAGCTACAATTCTGACAACAGCAATAAAGCAGTGTTAGAAATGTTTGGAGTATCATGACCTTGTAATTTTCTTGTCTTGGTATATAGACCTACTGCTGAGCAGAAAGGCAATTATGTTTCTGCTAGCTTTCACATGCACAGTCCAGTACATTAATTTACCTTGGTGCCATGATCAGGGGTTACTGCTGACATTGTGTAAAACACATTCATCTATACAGACTTTCATGAATTCAGACTATTTTTCTCACCATCATTGCTAACTGAAACGTTGCAGCTCCAGTGACCACTATTGAGCTATTCATTACTGATATAAACTTGTAGGGCAGCTATTCTCATCATCAAAAGCATGTGATCCAGAAAGATGTAACAAGCTGCATTAGTTTGGAAGGTAAATTGCTCTTTCATTTTCAGTCTGATTTACAACTGCAGAGAAAGCTAAAAACACATGTATCATTTTGAGGGGTTACAGCAGTATCTTGAAAGGGCTGTAGCTACTTTTAAGAATTTGTGTGTCTTCTATAAGAGGATTTCTGCTTTTGAAAGCAGCATCATTTGCATTTAATAAGCAGCAAAGCTTCCTTTGCTAATGAATATTTTCTGAGAAAAGAATTGTAATATGTATGCTTTACACACGACTGAGAAAAGCAATTACAATTTCTGTGCAGTGGTGGTGCTGCAGTAGCATTGTCGCCTCATAGCAAGACGTTGTCCCGTTCGATTCTCAGCTAGAGCATCTTCTGTGTGGAGGCATACGTGAATGGGGCGTGCCTTCGTTGAAGGTTGTGCGTCAGGGCTGGTAACCCAGTACGTAAAAATCCACTACCAATTATTAGTGGACCGGAGTTCCGCTGTGGCGACCCCTAACCGGGAAAAGCCGAAAGACACAAACAAATCTGCTATACCATTCACATGTTATATATAACTACCATATTTCACAGAAGAATGCATTTACAAATTTCAAACATTTTTGGACATCACATTGAACAAGATCAGAGATTCTTGCATTTTTTGAAGCCACTGAGAAAAGCACACAAATTCACTTATATATTTTAGCTGACCCACTGCAGGTTTTATAAGGCTTCGTGGCATCTCACAGAGCTGTTGCAGTCTCATTCAGAAAACAACAGCGGATTTGTTGTCATATATTACAACACATAATTTTCCTATTTGCTTTTTGAATTACTACGTTTAGACAGAACTTTGTACTGTAGTGTTTGCTCTCAGTTGTATTAGTTTCCTACTTGTTTCTTTAATTACTACTTTTTACTGTTTTATAGGTTCATAGGTTAGTACTAGGCTAATTGTCCTTGTGGGCTATTTTAAGCCTAGCCAATTACGCCATGCGAGAATCAAACCCTGTACCCCTTGTGTCTGCAAGGTAAACACCTTAACCATTCTGCCATCCTATTTTTGTGCAGTTTAGTCCTGGCTATTGGTTTTATGTTTGTGATGTCACCACAGATATTCAACTTTAGATCTCTGTTGCAGTAGTTGTACAAGTTATTTATATCCTGCTAACAGTAAGAACAAACAGCCAGCTTTCAAAGCTTAAGGGCAACTTTCAAGTCCTCTACCTGCCCAGTCTTGAGCAGAGTTACTTCAAAGAGGCAGTTAGAGTATCAAAAGCTTCAGAGTTTTTTTGTCACCAAAAATGCACTCCTTTGGGCTTCATAGATCTGAAGCGATCTTCCAAGGCTGGGCAGAAATGTACCCTGCTTTGGGAAACCTTCTAAATTTTTATGTTATAGGTTCATAGGTGTGTACTAGGCTAATGGCTCTGGAGCCTTTACAAGCCTAGCCCATAGGATTACCCTGGCATCATGCCACCCGACCTTAGTTCCCAGTGCCTCTGTCGAGTAGAGCCACTGAAGTGATCTCCGGGGTGAATTTTCTATTTCCCATCCAATCATCAAGATTTCTCTTGAAGAGGGCCAGTGAGGTGCTCTGTTTGACATGTATGAGAAGTCTATTCCATAGCATGGGCAGTTATGAACCTGTCCCTCCAGCATGTTCTGTTGATTGTGGTAATGAGGTAGAGGTCTCTGGAGCATGTGGTGTGGAGGGATTGGGATTTCTTTAGATGTGGGATTTCTAACAGAGCTGGGTCAGACATGGCTTTGTAAGTCAAGCAGAGATCACCTCTAAGTAGGTGATATGAGACAGAGAATAGTTGGAGCTTTTTGAGTCTGTCCATATAGGGCAAGTGTTTAAGGCCTATGATCCTCTTTTTAAGGTACTTTTGTGGCCTCTCCAGTTGTTGCAGGTGTCTAGTGAGGTACATTGCCAAATAGGGCATTGTACTCGATGACTGGTCTAATGAGGGAAGAGTAGCGGGAGACAATGACCTCTTTCTTCCTGGATGCAAAACCCTTAGTAATGAGATGTGCCACATAGAAGGACTTTCTGACCACAGTGTCAATGTGGTGGTCAAAAGAGAGGTTGCTATCAACCTGTGTCCCCAGATCTCTTATAATACCTTCTGTGTTCAGTGGACTACCATTGATGTGGTAATTCATGGGAATCACGTTTTTCCCAAAGGGGATGATGACACATTTTTGGCATTGAGCTTAAGGCCATGGTTCTGACACCAGTCATTGGTCTCAGTGAGGCATTTCTGTAGGATGTCAGCATCACTTGGGGAGTTAATAATAGCTCCCAACTTGCAATCATCTGTGAACTATGTCAGCCAGAGTCCCTTTGTGTTGACCTGGACTTTAGGGAAGTAGATACCAAAGAGGAGAGGACCCAGGACCGAACCCTGTGGGACTCCACTCATGATTGGTCGGTAGTCTGACTTGGAGTCAGCTACTTTCACACTGTGGGTTGTATCTGTGAGCCAGTTTGTAACCCACCTAGTGATATATGGGTTGATGTCTATCTTAGTGAGTTTTTCTATGATTCCTGAGTGGGGAATGGTATCAAAGGCCTTGGTCAGATCAAGGTAGGCTGTATGAACCACCTTGCCTTCATCCACAGCTCTGGTGACTGACTCAAATAAGTTGACCAGGTTGAGCAGGCATGATCTACTCTTCACAAAACCAAACTGTGTGGGATCCAGAGTTTGGAGATTCCCTATATCCTTGTTTATTAGGTCCATGATGATGCGTTCCATAGCTTTGCATATTAGACCCACCAGGCTAACGGGACGATAGTTCCCAGGGTCTGTAATTGCTCCTCCTTTGTGGAGAGGGATGACTGTAGCAGTGCACCGTTGGACAGGGCACACAGGTGAGGTGCCAGTTCACTTTGTAGTTCATGTAGAACACAGCCGGGGATATTGTCAGGTCCCATAGAAGCTGTATTCTTGGCCTTGGACAGTGCTGTTTTAACCTGTGCAGCAGTAATACTGGGTGCCTGGCAATCTACTGCTATTGTGATTGGTCCTTTGGGAGAGGAGAGCAGGGTTAAGTTGGCACTGAATCTGTTGGCCAGTATATTGGCAATATCTGTTGGCTTGGTATAGGAGGTATCATTGTGCAGTAGCTCAGAGCAAATCTGGGTATTGCCGTGGAGATTCTTTACATAACTATAGAAGGCCTTGTGGTTGACTTTACTGTCTGCTGCAATCCTGTTTTCATAGCTAGCTTTACAGGATTTGATGAGAGATCTCATATTTTTGTTGAGGCTGATAAGGGAGTTTTTCCAATCTTGGGACTTCACCTTATTCTGCATTAGTTTCCTCCTTCTATTGTAGAGTTTGTTTATGGCAGGGGACCACCAGACTGGCTTCCTTTTTTGGAGGAGAGCGTCTTGGTTCTGTTGGATATGGTGAGATCGATGCATTTGTGTACATCATATTCGTACATTGCATTGGTGTATGATTCGGTGGTGTGTAATTCCAAGGGGATTAGTTTGTGGTTGGATTTAATTAGGGAGGAGTTAACTATTAGTGTAGAGCAATGGTCTCCCATGTTAGTAATGACTAGGTCAAGGATGTTGCTACCTCTAGTGGGGGTAAGAACGAGTTGGTCCTGGGCATTGGAATTAATGAATTCCAGGAAATGTTGGGCAAGTGTATTAGTACAAGAGTAGTTTTCCCAGTTAATGTAGGGGTAGTTTAAGTTGCCCAGTATGAGAGTATTAGGTTGGACCCTAATATTCTCCAGGGTGCTTAGGAATGTGGAGTGTGAGTCTTGGGACATGATTGGGGACTTATAGCAGGCTATGACCTGAATCACTGTCTTACCCAATGTTAGCTGCACCTGAAGTATCTCTTATGCATTATGTTGGGCTACAACTCTGGAGGTGTGTGCATCCTTTATGAATATGGAAACACCACCGCCTTTGGAGCTTTGGTCTAAGTTCTGGGGCGGAAAGGTGTGGAATGAGTTATAGCCTGGTAGTGTAGGGGTGCTTTTTGCTGCTTTAAACCAGGTCTCTGTTACAGCACAAATGTCAGTGTTCTCCATTTTGGGGAGTGCTTCGAGCAAGTGCATTTTGAGATGTAGACTTCTAGCGCTGAGCAGCATGACCATCAGATTGCATTTGTTTGTAGCTATTATGGTGGTAATTTGGTCTTTGGAACACTGCCTCAAAAAGGCACTATAGGGGTGGCAAGAGCCTTGGCCAGTATCTGGAAGCCCAGGGGTGACAGATGCAGGCCATCTCTGGCAAAGCATCAAGGTCTGTCAATCATGTCATCCCAGGCAGACAGATACTGGATCCCCTTAGAATGACACCAGAAACTTAGCCAATTGTTGAAATTGATAATTTTCTGCTTGTACTGTGGTCTCATTCTTGGTGATGGTAGGATGCTGCTCAGAGCTAGGGTCATACCCACCTGGGCTACATAATACGAGTGCTCCTCCATGTCTCTTTTCATGTAGTCCAGGGAGGTACATCTCAGGTCATTCACACCCATGTGTACAATGACAGAGTCATATTTGTACCTGTTGTTGAGGGACATGAGTGCATGTGTTATGTAGTGGATCCTGGCACCTCACAGGCAGCTGACTGTTACTTTCACCTTATTCAGCCTAGTGAGTGGGACATCAGTGTGCCTCACGATCGAGTCACTTATGACTACTGTGTTAGGCATGCTGTTTTGCCTTAGGGGCTTTGGTTGAGTGGCACACTGTTTAGGAGAGTTATGTGTCTCATTATTAGTGTTGTGTTGTGGTGGCTGAGTGCATTTCTGCCTTGGAGGTCTCTGCTGTTTGGGTAGATTTTTATTGAGAGCTTCCGTGAAAGTGGGTGTGTTGTTTGTGTTTGTATGTGAAGGCAGTGCTGGTGTGTGTTCTGGAGGGCTATGTGTTCCATGTGGTGTAGTGCAAGTGCTAACCTTCTCCTCTTGACCAGCTCTTCTGGTCTTGGGTGGAGTGTGCGTGGCTTTCAATTTGGATATATAAGTGCATCTCTTGCAAGTCTGAGTGTTGGGGTGTAAGAGGAGAGGGTTGTCAGTGTACATGAGGCAGTTGCTACATTGCCTCAGGATGCCCAAGTTCACTAGGTTAATAGAAGAAAACACATGGAACTGACCTTTAGACATGCCTGGAGGGGTGGGCATTAATGATAAGTACTGGAGTTGTTTCCTTGTAGATCGTTTAGTGCTGGTAGCATTTTGTGTACTGCAATAATTGCTACAAGAAGTCTGGTAAAGTGCTAGACTAATAAGCAAGTAAAAGTGCAGGAGAGGAGAGAACTAACAGATCTAAGGGAAAAAATTGAAAAGCAGACTTTGGCACCATTCAGAAGCTTTCAAATAGTCCTGGATACAGCAAATCTGTACCTGGACTAGACTAGTTACAGGACAGGTTGGAAACAAGCACAAATGCTGGCTTTTAAACCAAAAAGTGGAAAGAGATGGAAAAACTGTCCAAATGGTCAATAAACTACAATTTCTGGGCCAGAAACCTCTCCTCTTGTGGTAGATAGACTACCTAGTGCTTACCACTCCCACTGATAAGCTAGGAGGCTTCCCTCCAGCACAGAAAGGCTTGGGGGGCTCAGAAGCTTACAAACAGTCTTGGATATAGCAAATCTGTATCTGGACTAGACTAGTTACAGGAAAGGTGGGAAACCAGTGCAAATGCAGGCTTTTAAACCAGAAAGTTGAAAGAGATGGAGAAAACTGCCCAAACAGCCAATAAACTACAATTTCTGGGCCAGAGGAAATATTTTTCTATGAATATATTATTTGTTATGGTAGGAAATGTATTTTATTTGGACTGTCATACCTTTTAAGTGGATTTTTATTCTGTGAATGCTTGTGTGATCAAACTGTGTAAAATTTTATTTTTTTACTTATTTTCTGCATATTTATATATACAAAATGTAAACCAACAAACAAGGCAAAAGTTACCAAAAAATAACTTAGAACTCAAAGACCAAGGTGACCAGACAACAGGTGTACACAAAGCTAGGAACTATACCAAATCGGAGCAATAAAACAGGTTGATTGAAATATATTTAGTGCTCTTGTCCTATTCCATTTAGGACTTTTTCAAAATAAAAAATATATTAAAAGAAAATGGTTCATCTCCCAGGCACCTGCTTGTAAGTGTTTCCTCTCCCAAGCCCCTCTTTACACTTACCAAGAATACCAGAACTTGGGATGCAAGGCTAGGCTTGAAAAGGCCCTTGTGGTCGTTAGCCTAGTAAAATCCTTTGAACCTATAAGCATATGAACAAATCAACCCTTTTATATGCCCTAGACCCAACATTGGACCAATCAGAAAAATCAAATAATATACAATTAAATAACTGAATTAAATAATTCCATCTTAAATGGCCAGTCACAATTAAAATTAAGCATCAAATCTTTTTAGTTAAAACACTTGAAACACGTTGTATTATACCTCAAATAAGCTTCTAAAGGAATAAGATTATATGTATAAACAACAATATAATCCAATTTAAAATATTATATTAAAATAAATAAATATCATAAAATGCTAACATTATATTAAATAATTTTAAGTAAAAAAAGCTATGAACTATACAAATATTGGTGCTGAACAAGCAATAAAAGAACATTTAATTGTATATTACTTGATTTTTCTGATTGGTCAGATGCTGGGTCTAGGGCATATAAAAGAATTGTTATGTTAACATATTTTTGTTCTGAAGAAGTCCTAAATGGAATAAGACAAAAGTGTTAAATCTATTTGAATAAACTTGTTTTATTGCTCTGCTCATAAGATCATAGGATTGTAGGAAGTTACTAGGCTATTGACCCTGAGGACCTTACAAGCCTAACCAAGACTTTAGCCCATGTTTCAACAAGTCAGCACCTGATGCCACTGTCCAGCAGGGACACAGGTGGAAGCCCAGGGGGTATATTTTCTGTTTGCCATCCAGTTATCCAGGTTATGCATAAAAAGGGTTAATGAGGTACTCTGCTTGACGTGGAGAGAGAGTTTATTCCACAAAAGGGGGAGTCTCTGGGAAACAAATCTGTCTCAGACCAGGTTGAGGTTACTGGTGTGGGTTACTTGAGTAGAGCTTGACTTGTGGATATGCAACAGTCCCATCAAGGCAGGGTCTGAGACTGCTTTGTATGCCAGATGAAGGTCACCTCTGAGATGTCTGTATGACACTGAGTAGAAAGACAGGGCCTTTAGTCTATCTGTGTTGGGTAGATATTTGAGGCTCTGGATTCTCCTGGTGAGGAACCTCTGTGGTCTCTCCAGCTGCTGCATGTGCTTTGTGAGGTAGATGCTGAAAGGGGCATTGTACTCAATAATGGGAGGAATACAGGGATGTTATGACCATCTTGTCCCTGGATGAGATACCCTTAGTAATGAGTTGGGCCATGTAGAAAGCTTTCCATACAATGGAGGCAATATGTTGGTTAAAAGTCAGTTTGCTATCAACCTGGGTGCCCAAGTCCCTCACGACTGCGTGCTTAGGACTTTATTAATTTGTGAGGATGTCACTCTTCCCAAAAGGACCACTCTTTCCAAAGGGGATCACTCTTCCCAAAGGAGATTTGGTGCTTTTTTTGGGTTGGTGTATACCTTTTGCCGCGTCATCTTGGTATTTGTGATATATACAAAATAAATGTGTTAGGAGAAGCATTTTGTATTTTTGTGGACTATCAGTTAGTCTCTTACCTTAAAATCACTTCTTTGCTGACAGATAATTTACTGACTCATGTAGTCTGCTACTTGTCTTAAATGCTGCATTATTGGCTATACCATGGAACAGTTACTGGTATCCCCAGTTTTTCCTTTTCCTGCTTGCAAGTTGAAGAAAGTTGTTATGGAGTCTTTGGCGTCAGGCTGGATCCTCAGTTGCTGATGGGTCACTTTGCTATATTCAGTTCTGGTTCCTCGGACCATTTAATATTTCCCCTTTATCCCTGTGGTATAGTTCTTCTAGCCAATAAGAGGAAGGGTTAATCACACCATCTGTGGCAGTAGGGTTGCTCTTACCAGGTTAGGGTAAACCACTCTTGTTGTCCACAGGAAAAAGAGCAGGTGAATGATACCACATAGACTGTTGGGATTCTTGGCTCTTGAGACAGCGCCATGCTATGAGTAGGTCTTTTTCCAGGGAATCTCTCAAGAAAAGAAAACAAAGTGAATACTGTTACCTCTCCTGATTATTTGATTATTCAAAGGGGATTGTTGCTTGGATTTGCTTGAGTAATTGTTTTCTGCTTTTAATGTTTTAATTGTGTTTCTTCACTGCATCCTGTTATAAAAAGATTTCCCTCATTTCTGACACTAATATCACTTGGAAGAGCAGGAGGAGGAGGAGTGGTTTTCTTCAGCTTGTTACCTTCAAACTGAAGATTCTGATTCTGAGAAAGATGTTGCTTCAATTTTCCCGACAGAACTCTGAATAAAAAAGAAATATTTTTTCTGAGAACAGATTGAAATATTTATCTTCCAGTAAAAGTATTATTGTTACAGTGTGATTTTCCACACTCTGCATCTGTTCCTCTTGTTTTACCAGCCTTAGAGGATTTGTTTTGTTTATAGCTTGCAGCATGTCTGATAGTTAATCTCCTGCCCCTAAAAAGTGTAGTAGCTCATAAAAGTCCCTCAGACTCATATATTTTTGCTTTCTAGTTCTTTATCAGGTCTTGCAGTTATTTTATCTTCTAAAATGCTTAATGTAAACCAGATTGCTAATGCTAACTCCATTTCTAATGGTATGAATGGCAAAGCTTTGATAGATTTTGAAAATGTATATCTCTGTCTCATCAACTTTCAGAATTTTGAACTGTCAAGCTAACATGACCCCTTTTAAGAACATGATGAAGTCACTTGTTATCTTTCCCTCTTGGTTAAAATTCATGAGATTCATTAACTGTGACTGTTTTGCTTCTGGGTCATTTATGAGAATATGCTAAAACAGAGTTTTTTTTTTAATTTTCCCCTTAACAAGAGAATTCTTATTTAACCATCTGCTGCTGAGATGCTTTAAGATTCTCTATATCAGTAATCCTATTTCAAATAATATTTTATGCAGCAAAGTGCTTACAAACAGGATTTAAAAAAAGGAATGGTAAGGAGGTACTGTGTAGTAAAGTAAGACCTCCCAGATCCTTCAACGATCCAGTTACATATTGCGTATATTTGCCTCTCCAGGGTTCCTCCCCATTCTTCCCACAAAGGAAATCTATCCACCTTCCCAGGTCACCTTCTTCTTTCCCCGTGGCATCAGATTATTTCAGACAGGGACTGAATATCATCCTATAATGGTACAGATGGCCTTAGGAGTCCCTTCCTCCTTATAGGAGATTACCCCTTTTCCTGTAAACTAAATTTCTTTGTTTCTGACTGTTGTGTAACCAAGCTTGTCTTAGGTAGTCATAAAATTGATGCCCTCAGATCTAATATAATAAAAGTTTTATCTCAGGATTCTTCTGGTGCTGATAGAAAGACTGAAGATGGTGTTTAGTCATAGTCCTAGGTCATGGTCTCCAAGTTTAAGGTATAATTTCTACAAACCTTGTTACCTCTCATCCTTCCTCTCATTTTCATGGTAACATCAGGGCTACCTGCCTGGTGGTGTTACTTTTCCTGTAGGTGATTTGGTCACTGTTGATGTGAGACCCTGACACAGGTACAAAATGGGAAGGGACTGATGCCAAAGCTAATTAGTTCTAACATGCTTATCCTTACTTTCCTTTTTATAGGGAATTCTAATGTTTAAAATACTTTTGGTATCTGGCTTAGTTATCTGTATGTGTGTTATCTTTTGTTCTGCTCACTGCACCAAAGTATATTTTGCAGTGATTATATACTGCAGACCTCAAAGCATTCACTTCTTCCCATATTTGGACAATAGCCTTACCTGACTACCCTTTCTGCAGTAGTCAGGATTCTCAGACATCTGTCAAGAAACCCCTTCTTTGTTTGGAGTGTCAAATGATCCTAGAGAACTCAACTATTATTCCTTCTAACAGAATGCTTTTTTGTGGGTGTTTTCAGGATTCATCTTTGGAATTGCTTTTCTTCCTTTGGAAAACAGATCTGGACAAAGAATTCTTCCTGACATTTTCTAGCTGGTCTCCAACATCTGCCATGAAATTTCAGGATTGTAGTTCACATGGCCTCTATGTTTATCATGATGCCCTTAGTCAGATTTCACATGAGAATATATTAGATTAGATCAATCTGGAAACAGCATCTGCACCATTTTTTTCTTTCAGATTGCTGTGCTGGGTTTATCAAAAGGGAGTTACTTAGTGGGTAGACTAGTATCTATCAACCCAATAATCCCTTTAGTCTCTGATTCCATCTGTCACATCTGTTACTATAAACCTTATGGGGAGCTGCATAAAATTAGGTGAATGTGTAAGGGCTGAGAAATGAACAGGACAGGAAAAAGCACATAAATATTAAAAAAAAAACAATATTGACAGTAATCAGTGCTGTAAAAGTCTTGCTCCATCTCTGTTTTTCTGGAATTTTGTAAAATATTACAGACACCAGCACTGTGATGTGGCATATAGTCTATCAGTGGTCTACCAGACCTTTCCCTATTTGCATTATTGCTGGGATTCCTAGGAGGTAAGAATTCAACTCCTTTGAGTCCTCAGAATTCATATATTCTCTCAGAATAAAACGTTTTAGCAGGTGAGCTGTGTGTGATCAGGGCAGGCCATCTTAAATGGAATCTACTTTTGGTGGACTTTCAGGAATTGATCCAACTGTGGGGAATATCTCAGATAAGTTTGTTTGCATCCTTTCAGAATAAACATATTCAGTGTTGTCTTTTCCATCCATCTCAATCCATGGGTAATAAGATCCCCCACGGATCTAAAGCCAATGCGTTTAGAAGCTTCACTCCTGGGGCTCTATGTCCTCTACCCATAATCTCCTGTCTCAAACTAAATCTCCTCAGATCTCATTCATCATCATTGCTGATGGATTGTGGTCCAAACTGAAAATTTTCACCCATGAGTGCCTTTTCTTCCTTATATTTGTTATCTTGCCTTATCTACCTTCCTTGTAGATTTGTTATTAGCAGATGTGAAGTTGTTAAATCTCGCCGTTTATTCTCACTGATGGGTTCGGAGCCGATCCTCGGCTCCGACACGGCCGATAGCAAAGCTCAAGGTTTGCCAGTAGCTCAAGACCAAGCCCCTTATCCCACAATGCACTGCTGGAATTACCTCATATCTAGTTTGCCGTGGCAAGAGAGATCTCAGTGATCCAGCTAGCTCGGACCATTTGTGGGAAAATAACAGCAAGTTTTATAAAAAAAAAAAAAAACTTTCCTTTTTGTTTCTAAGATAGTTGTGTGATAGTATTAGATAATTACATAATATAATCTATAGTTTTAAATAGTTTTAAATAGTTAGTGCCCTGTTGGCTTAGTTGGTTTGTGTGGGCCTTTAGCCCTATTTACTCTTACTAGTCTTTCTAATAGTCGGGGTTTTTCTCTGTGGGCCTCTTTAGCCATATATTTGTAATCTATAATTATATTGTTATAGATAGTGCCCGGATTGGGCTTAGTTGTTTTGTGGGTCTTTACAAGTGAGTAAAGACTTTACTGTCTTACTTTTTGCAGTTTACTGTTTTGTTTTATTTAACTATGTCGGATGAAAAGGAGTAATTCCATCCTAAATCGGGATTCAAAAAATGCCCAGATTGTGGGCAGAAAATGTCCGTCACTGATGGACACATTCACTGTGTCTACTGTCTGAGGGCTAAACACCTCCAAGACACTTGAAGCATTTGCCATTCCTTTTCTTCAAGAGTCCTCTTGGAGAGAAGGAGGAAGCTAATAGACAGGGGATTGCTACAGCAATCCTTTTCTGAGGTGTTGAGTAGCCATGAGGGTACTAGCACGTCCTCCAAATCCTCAAAATCCAAATCTTCAGACAAAGTGACAAAAAAGGCAAAAATTTCAGAAGGAGGGTCATCGGTTCCACAGACCTCGGAACTGAGTGTATCTTTGATTCGGAGCCAGCTCTCAGTATTGGAGCCGGTCTCTGAAGTTCCTTCTTCTCCTCTGCTCTAGTCAGCACCTCCGGTGCATTCAGCTAAGTCCTCAGTCAGCCTTTCAGATTTGGACATGGATCGGCTAGTGCAGAAGCTTTTACAGGCACCAGGACTTACCAAATTGTTGACGGCCCCGACCAGCTCATCGGTGCTGAAGACCATGGAACCGGATTTGCCTACTCCTCCTCCGAGCTGTACTGGACTCTTGGAGCCGAAAGAAACTGAACCGATGATTGTCGAACCCTTGGAGCCGATACCTGCACCGGTGTTATCGGCTCCATCTATTTGGATGTCCTTGGTGCTGACCGAGGACTCTAGGAGCCGATGCTGTCCCATCAGGTCCAGGGAGGATAGTCGAACCGATTTGCTGGTGCCGACTCTTCCTCTCGGGGCTTTGGCTCGGATGAGCTCAGCTCCTACCTCGGGCTTGGAGCCCAGGGTTTCAGTGCGGGAGGATCGGACGGTACTCTCGGGTCTGTCCACTCCTTCTTGTTGGAGCCATGGTGCCTTCGATGCTATGAGGAGAGTTTTGTCTCCAAAGACAATGTCAGCATCGGTTCAGTCTTCCCTCAAGCTCCTGTGTCTGCTTCTTCATCTACCGGTCCCTCTAAGCATAGAGACCCCGAGCCTCAAGTACCCCCACAGGGTGTCCCCTGCTCTTCTGAGACCTCCCCAGATCCCCCCCACTGAGGAGGTGCCCAGGACGAGACTGTGGAAGAGGAGGCACTTAGACTCCCCACAGGAGTCTTTGACATCTGACACGGACTTAGATGAGTCAGAAGGGTCCCCTCGAGCCCCCTCTGAGGATATCTCCTTTGCAGAGATACTAGAGATCCTTAGTCAGAGGGGTAATTGACAGTCCAAGACCCCTACTGAGGATGAGTCCGTGCTCTTGCAGGCTTTTGAGTCTCAACCTTCCACTTCTTGGGTGTCTCCACCTTATGACGAGCTGATGGAACTGATTTCTCGTAAGGCGTGGGAGTCACCAGAGGCCATGGTACCTGTTCCTCGTAAGCCCAATAAATTCATGTCTGCCCCAGTGGACAAGCCATTTTTGATAAGGAAGTGCCTGTTGATGCCATGGTGGTAGCTGCAGCCACCAAAAAGGAAGTGTCTGAGACATCCACATCTATCCATCCTCCTAACAGTGATTCTCGGGTCATGGATAGATATGGGAAACGCATGTTTAGTTCAGCAACTTTTTCTCTGCAATCACTGAACTACTTAACCCACTTTACGTGACTACAGCTGTTGGAGTTCATTTTTCTACCCCTACTCGGCCCTACCCCAAGGGCCCTAGGGGAGGGAAAATGTGCTTCTGAAAAGCACAGGGAGCCTTTCAGGACACACGTGGAGAAACCCCCTCTAAAGGCAGAGGAGGGAGTTATAATGGAAGACGCCGCCCCTGCGGCAGAGGGGGTCAGCAGCAACAGGGTAACAGGGGTCAGTTCTCCAGTCAACCCTACCAGCACCCCTGAAAGGGGGCCTGACTGTTCAGCTCTGGAGGCAGTCGAGGGTCACTTGTCTTTGTACCCAGAAGCTTGGCTAAACATAACATCAGATACATGGGTACAAAGCATCATTTCCAGAGGATATTTCATACCGTTCTCTTCCCCACCCATTCCTGTAAACAGAATCCCAGATGTTCCACCCAATCTCAGGGAACAAGCAATCGTAGAAGTCCACAGATTGCTAGAAAAAAGAGTCATCCAACCAGTCCCAGCAGACCAAGTTGGATTTGGAACTTACTCAAGATTCTTTTTGGTACCAAAGAAAACGGGACTGGAGACCTATCTTGGACCTCAGCAGACTCAACCAGTTCATAAAGAAAGAGAAGTTCCGAATGGTCATGCTTCAGTCCATTCTTCCCTTCCTAGGGAAAGGCGATTGGATGTGCTCCATAGATCTCAAGGATGCGTACTATCACATAAAGATAAACAAACACTCCAGAGATCATCTGCGTTTCCGGCTGGGAGCCAATCATTACCAGTTTCGAGCCCTGCCCTTTGGTCTCACTACAGCCCCCAGAGTGTTCACCAAATGCATAGCAGTGGTCACGGCTCACCTGAGACTTCTAGGATTCCAGGTGTTTTCATACCTAGACGATTGGCTCCTCATCGCTACCACCAGGCATCAATTGACTCAGGCAACACAATAAACTCTTGACACTCTGCCATCAATTAGGCATTACAATCAACTTTGAAAAGTCTGCCTTATCGTCATCGCAGCATACCATTTTTATAGGAGCAGAGTTAGATACCTCAACTACCACTCTATGTCTTCCTGTCAAAAGAGTCTCATTTCTCCACCAACATGTCAGCTCACTGGTGTCAAAGAACAAAGCTACAGCAGCAGAGGTATTGAAGGTGCTAGGTTTGATGGCGGCAGCAATCCTGGCTATACCACTCGCAAGGATGCATATGCGAATTCTTCAAAGGCTCCTGTTTGCTCAGTGATCGTACCAGAAACTACCGATACACCACATGATTCTCATCATGGATTCTTGCAAGAGAGACCTTCGGTGGTGGTTGACATGTCACAATCGGAAGACCCTTTGTTATCCCCCCCAGTAGCCACTGTGATCACGGGCGTTTCCCTGATGGGGTGTGGGGGCATTTTCAGTGAAAGACTGCTCAAGGCACATGGACAGATCAAGAATCACATCTGCACATCAATGTTTTAGAGTTGAGAGTGGTACTTCTGGTGTTGCTGTACTTTCAGGACTCTCTCCCTCTAGGAACTATTGCAATTCAGATGGACAACATGTCAGTAGTCTGGTACTTGAACAAGCAAGGTGGAACCAAGTCTTACCCCCTTTGTCGAGAAGCCCTCAGGGTCTGGCAATGGGCTGTGTCATCCCAGCATTTTCTGTTAGCAATGCACATCCCAGGGAAATCCACCATGATAGCGGACAAGCTAAGTAGGGCGATATTGCTCCGTTATGAGTGGTCTCTCAAACAACAGGTTGTGGAGTTGATTTTCTGCAAATGGGGCCAACCTTGCTGCAACCTCTTTGCCAGCCACATCAATTCAAAATGCAGAAGCTACTTTGCCCTAATACCACCTCCCGGTCATCCTCCGAGAGATGCACTTTTACACGATTGACCCCCAGGTCTCCTTTATGCATTTCCACCCTTCCCATTGATACCCAGATTTTTACAGAAAGCAAAATCGCTGGGAAGGACTGTTATTCTTATAGCCCCCTACTGGCCTCGACAGATTTGGTTCCCGTTTCTCCACCATCATCTGTTGGAAGATCCATGGATCCTGGACCCAGTTCCGGACCTTCTGATGCACCCGTCAGGGGACCTCCATCCTTCACTGCAGTCCCTGAAACTGACTGCTTGGCTAATCCACTTCCCCTAATTGTCAGGCTTCATTCAATTTCAGAAGATACAAGACAAATTATCTTGTCTTCTCACAAGCCATCTACCAGGAAATTATATGGCAGTAAATGGAAAAGGTTCTCAATTTGGGCCAACATGCAGAACATTGACCCTTTTCGAGCTCCACTATCATCTATTATAGAATTCTTGACAAAAATGTTTAAGGAAGGGGCAGTAGCTGCTACAGTTCGAGTCCAGTTAGCTGCCATCTCAAATTTTCCCCTTGGGTTTGGTGGCTCAAATGTTATGGGCCATAAATTATGTAAGACTTTTCTTAAAGGCGTTCTTCATATGAGACCTCCTATCAAAATTCCCTATTCTCCCTGGAATTTAAACTTTATGCTGTCTCAAATTATTCTTCCCCCTTTTGAACCAGCATCTTCTTGTGATCTCAAATATTTATCCAGGAAAACTATTTTTCTTGTGGCCATTACTTCTGCCCGCAGAGTGTCAGAACTTCAAGCATTATCTATCAGACCACCTTACATGATTTTCTATGCTGACAGAGTATCTCTCAGAACAAACCCCTCATTTTTCCTAAAGTCTGTTCTGAGTCAAATATCAATCAGGTCATTGAGCTGCCAGTCTTTTTTCCCAACCACTCTAGCAAATTGGAATACATGCTACACAAACTTGATGTACACAGACAGTTCAGATTTTATCTTGACAGAACTAAGGATATTAGAAAATCAGATCAACTTTTTGTATCCTTCTCAGAAGCAAGAAAAGGCAATCCAGTGGCTAAAACAACCTTATCTAAATGGTTATCCAATTGTATATCCTTTGTTTATGAAAATGCGAGCATGCCATTAACACACAAACCTAAGGCTCATTCTACCAGAGCCGTCTCTACATCTTCTGCTTTTCAAGCTAAAGTGCCCCTTGACAATATTTGCGCTGCAGCCACTTGGTCTAAGCCTCATACCTTTATCACGCATTATAAGGTAGATAAGGCTTCAAGGGACAGGTCTTCCTTTGGTTCCACGGTACTGAAGAACATACTTCCATGAGCCACCCAGGATTGAGGGTGCTAGGGACGCTACCCATCAGTGAGAATAAACGATGGATTTAACAACTTCACATAAAGAAGTTATGTACTTACCATAACGTTCCATGTGAGTTGTTTATCTCACCTTTATTCTCATGTCCCTCCATCCTTCCCCCTCCTGGCTGACTGTTGACTTAGAGGCTAGTACCATCCTGGTTATTTAATATTTCTTTTTCCCCTTCGGGAAGTGTCCTTGGTAGAAATAAATAAAAGAGTATATATATATATATATATATATATATATATATATATATATATATATATATATATATATATATATATATATATATATATATATATATATATATATATATATATATATATATATATATATATACACACTGTCACTCACAGCAAACAAGATCTGAGGTAAGTCCAGCAGTGCATTGTGGGATAAGGGGCTTGGTTTCGAGCTACTGGCAAACCTTGAGCTTTGCTACTGGCCATGGCGGAGCCGAGGATTGGCTCCGAACCCATCAGTGAGAATAAAGGCGAGATAAACAACTCACATGGAACGTTATGGTAAGTACATAACTTCTTTTTTTGCTGCCCTTTGTTTCTTACTTGCTCTTTTTCCTAAAAAAAAAAGTTTAAGTTTAGTCCTTTGTGTATAGAGTAGTTATAGTATTTTCTTGATAACTATGGTTGTTATTGCTGTTCTTGTGGTTTTTTTTTTTTTTTTGCTTTGTAGGTCATTATGGATAATTCTGCTTCAGGGTTCACAAAGTGTGTCGAGTGTAGGCATAAACTGCCCCCACAAGAACATAAGTGTGCTTATTGTTTGGGGTAGTACACCTTGTTGTTGACTGCCAGGCTTGCTATTCCTTTGGATCAACAGCCCTAGCTGATATGAGGAATAAATTAGTCTTTGAAGTCCTGCTGCCCCAGCTGCTTCAACTTCTGTCTCTTTTTCACAATTGCCTGCCAAAAAAGTCAGAAAAGGAGAAAGAAAAAGAGAAAGGGAAATGTTCTGGTAGTGCTAAGCCCAAAGACAAAAGCAGAACACAAATGCTCCTCTTCAACATAGGATCAGCTGAATCTGAAGATCTACTAGTCTCTGCCTCCTCCAGCTCCAATAAAGACTGGGCCTTCAGTGTCCCCTTGGCATTGATTGTCTGTAATCTTGGCTCCTGGCTTGGAGTCTTCAAATTCCCCTGTCCCTTTTTTTTTTTTTTTGAGGTTCCATCTTCCTCCTCAGCTAGGGTTCATTCTCCTTTCTACACCATTATCCACGCCAAATTTTCTCCAGAATAGTCCTCTTCTTCTGTTCAGATCTGAACCTGACCCTTCCTGATCCAAGGTTTGATCCCACCTGTTAAATAGGTTTTGAAGCTGGCTTCCAAGACTTTGAGGTTCTCTAGGTCAGTTGGGAGCCTTAAAAGTTCTGATCTGAAGCAGCTGATACATTCTTTCCTGCAGGCCGAGATGCCACTAGAGATCATTCCCTCCTTCTCCTTTCCAGCATCTGAGTCTGTGGTTCCTTTGGCTCTGGTGCTGTGTGTTCTTCCCTCTGCTCACCTTTTGGTACTGGGGTTCATGGATCTGACTGTTCTGTTGCCTTCCTGCATGTTGGTGCTGACAGCATGGCTGCCTCAGGCAGTGGCTTCAACCTTGATATTCTTGACTTTGTCCTTCTCTGAGCCAAAGGGCCAGAGTTGATGCTCTGGGATAAAATTTGATAATCAGAGTTTTGGAGTCATCCCTGCCACTGGGTGCTATGGTCTTAGACAGTTCTGCTCTAATCTCAGTGTCTGAACCCATGGGTCAGTGCTGGACACCTTTCTCTCATTTGGGTCCGAGCAGAACCGGGCCCATTCATCTGTCCTCTGTGTCAGCTTTTGACATTGTTTCCCACTCTGAGATGGGTGCCTCAGTAGCTAGGTTGGATCTATACATTTGTTTCCTCAGCTACTCATCTACTTGCTCTAGGATAGCTCATACCTCTGGGCCTCAAGGTCCCCCTGGTTTCAGGGTCCCTAGTTTCATAGGTTCATAGGTTCATAGGTTTATACTAGGCTATCTGCCCGAGGGCATTTATAAGCCTAGCCCATAGTTTTGTGGCTTACGCCACCCCTTTAGTTTGGAGAAACTATGCCCATTATTTTGCTGTGCCTCTGTCGAGCAGTGACACTGAGGTAATCCCTGGGGTGTATCTGCGATCTCCCATCCATTGGTCAAGATTCCTCTTGAACAAGGCCAGCGAGGTGCTCTGCCTCACATAAACCAGGATTTTGTTCCACAGCATAGGGAGTCTTTGGGTGATGAATCTATCCCTCCAGCACGTCCTATTAATAACCGTGTCGAGGTTTAATTCTCCCGCCCTTGTGGCTCTGAGGGATCTAGATTTTTTGAGATGAAGCATGTTCATCAAATCTGGGTTTGACATGGCCTTGTATGTCAGGCATAGGTCACCTCTGAGCAAGCGGTAAGCAACTGAATATAACTGGAGTTCTTTCAGTCGGGCAGCATAAGACAGATTTTTGAGACCCTTTATCCTTTTGGTGAGGAACTTTTGTGGCCTCTCCAGCTGCTGCAAGTGTCGGGTCAGATACATTCCGAATGGGGCATTGTACTAGATCATTGGTCTGATGAGTGATGAGTATAGGAAGACTATGACTTCCCTTGATCTAGATGTGAATCCCTTCATGATAAGGTGGGCAATGTAGAAGGTCTTCCTAACTACTTTAGCAATATGAGTGTCGAATGAAAGGCTACTGTCAACCTGGGTTCCCAGATCCCTGATAACTTCTTCTGTGATCAGGGGATTGCCACCTATATGGTAGCTAGGGGTAACCTTATTTTTCCCGAAGGGTATGACTATGCATTTCTTGGCATTTAACTTTAGGCCATGGCTCTGGCACCAGTTATCCATTTCTGTGAGACCCTTCTGAAGGATATCTGTGTCGGATGTGTTTTCAACGATGGGCGCCCAGTTTGCAGTCATCTGCAAACTTTGTCAGCCATAACCCTCCTGTGTTTGCTTGTACTTCAGAAAAGTAGATGCCAAACAAGAGTGGGCCCAGGACTGAGCCCTGTGGGACACCACTTGTGACAGGCTTTGAGTCTGACATGGAGCCAGCAACTCTGACCCTGTGGGTTCTGTCACTCAGCCAGTTTGCAACCCATCTTGTAATGTATGGGTTTACATTTAAGTTGATGAGTTTTTCAATGATACCCGAGTGGGGTATTGTATCGAAAGCCTTCGCCAGGTCTAGGTAGGCTGTATGGACTGCCTTTCCTCATCAATGGCCTTGGTGACTGTTTCAAAAAGTCAACCAAGTTTAAAAGGCATGATCTGCCTTTGACAAAGCCAAACTGGGTTGGATCCAAAGTCTGCAAATTCCTATGTCTTTATTTATGAGATCCATTATGATCCTCTCCATGGCTTTGCAGATAAGGCATGTCAAGCTAATGGGACGGTAATTTCCAGGGTCGGTGGAGGCACCGCCTTTGTGGAGTGGGACCACAGTCGCTGTGCGCCACTCCCTGGGTACGTATCCGGAGGTGAGACTAAGATTAAACAGCTGTCCTAACTGTGGGTTTAATTCCTCGTTGAGTTCATGGAGCACACAGCCGGGGACACCATCAGGTCCCATGGATGCTGTGTTCTTTGCTTTGGAGAGAGCAGTTCTCACCTGGGCGTTAGAGATGTTTGGGGGGCTACAATCATTTGGTATAGATATCTCTCGTTTAGGGGGGGGGAGAAGTTTGCACTGAACCTGTCAGCCAGTATGTTGGCAATGTCTGTAGGATCAGTAATCTTCACATCATTTTGAACTAATTCTGAGCATATCTGGGAGTTTCCTCCTAGGTTTCTGACATAGCTAAAGAATGCCTTATGGTTGTCTTTAGAGTCCTTAGCTATTTTTTCTCAAAATTAGCTTTGGATGATTTTATGAGAGCTCTTAGCTTTTTACTTATAGTGATCAGCGGTGTCTTACCTTTTAAGGATTTTGCTCTATCTTGTAGTAGCTTTCTCCTTTTGTTGTAGAGTTTGTTTATGGCTGGGGTCCACCAGACTGGACGCTTGCCTTTGGTACAAAGAGCCTTTGTTTTGCTTGGGATTGCCTGATCCATGCAGCCCTGCAGGTGCTGGTAGAAGGCATTTGTAAGTGATTCAGCGGTTTGAGTAATGTTTACCGCCGGCTCAGGGGCCTTAAAGGAGACCACACTAGTCTTTAGAAGTGTGAAGTCGGCTTTCGAGAAGTTCTTTACTGTGGTCTTTTTCATTTCGGGTGGGGGCAGGATGAGGACCTCCAGCAAGACTAGTTTGTGATCTGATCTCACCAGTGAGGGGTATACTTCCGGCGTTGAACATTGTGCTCCCATGTTCATGATGATGAGATCAAGTATGTTTTCTCCTCTTGTGGGGATGGTGACTAGTTGTTCCATGGCATTTGAGTTTATGAATTCCAGGAACTTTTGGGCTAGAGTGTTTGGGCTTGAATAGTGTTCCCAGTCTATATTAGGGTAGTTGAAGTCACCTAGTATGATGGTGTTCGGAGATACATTTATCCCCTCCAGTGTTTTCAGGAAGGCCATATGAGGTTCCTGAGTTTGCGAGGGTGGCCTGTAACATGCTACAAATTGCAGAGCAGTCTTGCCTATGGTTAATTGCACCTGGATGGTTTCCGATGCATCGTGCGTTGCCACCAATCTTGAGGTGTGGGTGTCCTTGATGAATATGGATACCCCTCCTCCTTTCTTGGTATTGTCCGGGTTTTGGGGCTGGAACGCATGATATGAGGTAAAACCTGATAGTGCTGGGGTGCTCTCAGGAGCCTTGAACCAGGTTTCTGTCACAGCACAGACATCGATGTTCTCCATACTGAGAAGGGCCTCGAGTGCGTGCATCTTGAGGTTGAGACTTCTGGCATTGAGCAGCATTACCCTTAGTTTTTTTCTTTGTTGTGTGCTAGGGTGGTAGGTTTAGAATTTGAGCCTTGCCTAAAAAGGCACTATGGGGTGGCAAGAGCCTTTGCCAAAATCCGGAATCCCAGGGTGACAAGTGCAAGCCGTCCCTTAAGCAGCGTGGCTTGTCCAGCATGTTATCCCAGGCAGACAGACATTGGATCCCCTTTGAATGACACCAGAGTTTAAGCCAATTGTTAAAGCTGATCATCTTATCACTGTATTGTGGCATCATTCTTGGTGAAGGTAGGATACTGCTCAAGGTCAGGGTCATACCTGCTTGGGCTACATAATCAGAGAGCTCCTCTATGTCTCTTTTCATGTAGTCCAAGGAGGTACATCTCAGGTCATTAACACCAGCGTGGACAATGATTGAGTCGTACTTGTACCTGCTGTTGAGAGACCTGAGTGCATGCGTTATGTGGCGGATTCTAGCACCCGACAGGCAGCTTACTGTGACCTTCTCCTTACTCAGTCTGGTGAGCGGGACGCCAGTGTGTCTGACTATGGAGTCACCAATGACTAGTGTGTCTGGCATTGTGTTTGGCCTTAAGGGCTGTGACTGCTTGACACTCTGACTGTGTGGTCTATGTGTTGCAGGTGTTTTGTTCTGAGGTGGTAGTTGTTTGGGTGTCTGCTTTGGTGGCCTCTGCTGTTTTGGTAGATTTTGATCAGAGCCTCCGAGTATGTCTTTGTGTGTTTATGTGTATGATTTGAGGTTGTGATGGTATTATGTGAGACTGGGTCTATAGTGTGTGTGGTTACCTTCTCCTCCTGTCTGGTCTTGCCAGTCCTATGTTGAGAGAGCTCAGCCTCCAGTTTGGCCGTATAGTTGCATCTCTCGCATGTATTTGTGTTTTGTGGGAGGAGGAGAGGGTTGTCTGTGTACATGAGGCAATTGTAACATTGCCTCAATATTCCCAGGTTCACCAGCTGAGCAGGAGAGGACATTAGCAACTGATCCCTCGACATGCTAGAAGGAATAGACAGAAAAACTTAAAAAAAAGGTTCTGGGGGATGTGGGTGACCGAGAAACGGGGTTTGCTTTTTTGGGGTACTTTCTATAACAAGAGTGCTGTATCGAGGTGATAAGTACTGTAGGAGCAAGTGCTTGGCTATACAGATAGAGAATAGTCTACTTGGGAGTAAAGTAGAGATAATTTATAGTTGTAGGATACACTAAATAGAACAGTAGTATACTTTGAGGAAGGTAGTTTTAAGGGAAAATTTGAAGAGTGGACTTTAGGTAGCCCTAATAGTTTAAATCTGATTAACCGGCTCTGCCCTAGTGTGCAACGGTAGCAGCTCCGCACTAAACCGCGCTAAATCGTGCTAAAACGTGCTAATGCGCGTTTAGCGTGTTTTATAGCAGGGGGCTGAAAGGAGCTAGGAATTGGCCCAAAACGACCAATGGACTACTAGTTTCTGGCTGAAACTTCACCAAATCAGACAAAAAGGTTGCTCAGTGCTTCCCACTCCCACTGGTAAGCAAAGAAACTTCCCTCCTTCCAAATAAGGCAATGGATCAGTATCAGGAACTAAAAACAAAGCCCAGGGATCAGCAACTCTGAAACTGGACTACTCTAGTTCAGTAAGGCGGGAAAATAAGAGATTTTTTTTTGTTTTTTTTTGTTTTTTTACAGAGACAAGGAAAACAACAGACAGTAAATGCTATAAATGCTATAAATCGGCTATCGCACTTTAGTGTGTAGCCTACAGAAACAATTTGCAACAATTAGTAACTTAAAGTGCAACAAACAGTGTACAATGCAGAAATCACTTAAAGTAGCAGTAAAACAGGCGAAAATGCAGTCGCTAGCTTAATAACAGTGGGAAAGCCACAAAAATACTTATATCTGGTAGAAAGTCACTCTTTTAGCTCTCTGCTGCTTGGATCACTCTGCAGGCCACCACGAGGATCTGTGCTGAGTTGGTACAAGCTGAAAAACGCGCGTTTAGCGTGTTTTATAGCAGGGGGCTGAAAGGAGCTAGGAATTGGCCCAAAACGACCAATGGACTACTAGTTTCTGGCTGAAACTTCACCAAATCAGACAAAAAGGTTGCTCAGTGCTTCCCACTCCCACTGGTAAGCAAAGAAACTTCCCTCCTTCCAAATAAGGCAATGGATCAGTATCAGGAACTAAAAACAAAGCCCAGGGATCAGCAACTCTGAAACTGGACTACTCTAGTTCAGTAAGGCGGGAAAATAAGAGATTTTTTTTGTTTTTTTTGTTTTTTTACAGAGACAAGGAAAACAACAGACAGTAAATGCTATAAATGCTATAAATCGGCTATCGCACTTTAGTGTGTAGCCTACAGAAACAATTTGCAACAATTAGTAACTTAAAGTGCAACAAACAGTGTACAATGCAGAAATCACTTAAAGTAGCAGTAAAACAGGCGAAAATGCAGTCGCTAGCTTAATAACAGTGGGAAAGCCACAAAAATACTTATATCTGGTAGAAAGTCACTCTTTTAGCTCTCTGCTGCTTGGATCACTCTGCAGGCCACCACGAGGATCTGTGCTGAGTTGGTACAAGCTGAAAAACGCGCGCTTAGCGTGTTTTATAGCAGGGGGCTGAAAGGAGCTAGGAATTGGCCCAAAACGACCAATGGACTACTAGTTTCTGGCTGAAACTTCACCAAATCAGACAAAAAGGTTGCTCAGTGCTTCCCACTCCCACTGGTAAGCAAAGAAACTTCCCTCCTTCCAAATAAGGCAATGGATCAGTATCAGGAACTAAAAACAAAGCCCAGGGATCAGCAACTCTGAAACTGGACTACTCTAGTTCAGTAAGGCGGAAAATAAGAGATTTTTTTTTTGTTTTTTTACAGAGACAAGGAAAACAACAGACAGTAAATGCTATAAATGCTATAAATCGGCTATCGCACTTTAGTGTGTAGCCTACAGAAACAATTTGCAACAATTAGTAACTTAAAGTGCAACAAACAGTGTACAATGCAGAAATCACTTAAAGTAGCAGTAAAACAGGCGAAAATGCAGTCGCTAGCTTAATAACAGTGGGAAAGCCACAAAATACTTATATCTGGTAGAAAGTCACTCTTTTAGCTCTCTGCTGCTTGGATCACTCTGCAGGCCACCACGAGGATCTGTGCTGAGTTGGTACAAGCTGAAAACGCGTTTAGCGTGTTTTATAGCAGGGGCTGAAAGGAGCTAGGAATTGGCCCAAAACGACCAATGGACTACTAGTTTCTGGCTGAAACTTCACCAAATCAGACAAAAAGGTTGCTCAGTGCTTCCCACTCCCACTGGTAAGCAAAGAAACTTCCCTCCTTCCAAATAAGGCAATGGATCAGTATCAGGAACTAAAACAAAGCCCAGGGATCAGTAACTCTGAAACTGGACTACTCTAGTTCAGTAAGGCGGAAAATAAGAGATTTTTTGTTTTTTTTTTGTACAGAGACAAGGAAAACAACAGACAGTAAATGCTATAAATGCTATAAATCGGCTATCGCACTTTAGTGTGTAGCCTACAGAAACAATTTGCAACAATTAGTAACTTAAAGTGCAACAAACAGTGTACAATGCAGAAATCACTTAAAGTAGCAGTAAAACAGGCGAAAATGCAGTCGCTAGCTTAATAACAGTGGGAAAGCCACAAAAATACTTATATCTGGTAGAAAGTCACTCTTTTAGCTCTCTGCTGCTTGGATCACTCTGCAGGCCACCACGAGGATCTGTGCTGAGTTGGTACAAGCTGAAAAACGCGCGTTTAGCGTGTTTTATAGCAGGGGGCTGAAAGGAGCTAGGAATTGGCCCAAAACGACCAATGGACTACTAGTTTCTGGCTGAAACTTCACCAAATCAGACAAAAAGGTTGCTCAGTGCTTCCCACTCCCACTGGTAAGCAAAGAAACTTCCTCCTTCCAACTAACGCAATGTATCAGTATCGGCAACTAAAACAAAGCCCAGGGATCAGCAGCTCTGAAACTGGACTACTCTAGTTCAGTAAGGCGGGAAAATAAGAGATTTTTTTGTTTTTTTTTTACAGAGACAAGGAAAACAACAGACAGTAAATGCTATAAATGCTATAAATCGGCTATCGCACTTTAGTGTGTAGCCTACAGAAACAATTTGCAACAATTAGTAACTTAAAGTGCAACAAACAGTGTACAATGCAGAAATCACTTAAAGTAGCAGTAAAACAGGCGAAAATGCAGTCGCTAGCTTAATAACAGTGGGAAAGCCACAAAATACTTATATCTGGTAGAAAGTCACTCTTTTAGCTCTCTGCTGCTTGGATCACTCTGCAGGCCACCACGAGGATCTGTGCTGAGTTGGTACAAGCTGAAAAACGCGCGTTTAGCGTGTTTTATAGCAGGGGCTGAAAGGAGCTAGGAATTGGCCCAAAACGACCAATGGACTACTAGTTTCTGGCTGAAACTTCACCAAATCAGACAAAAAGGTTGCTCAGTGCTTCCCACTCCCACTGGTAAGCAAAGAAACTTCCCTCCTTCCAAATAAGGCAATGGATCAGTATCAGGAACTAAAAACAAAGCCCAGGGATCAGCAACTCTGAAACTGGACTACTCTAGTTTAGTAAGGCGGGAAAATAAGAGATTTTTTTTGTTTTTTTTTTTTACAGAGACAAGGAAAACAACAGACAGTAAATGCTATAAATGCTATAAATCGGCTATCGCACTTTAGTGTGTAGCCTACAGAAACAATTTGCAACAATTAGTAACTTAAAGTGCAACAAACAGTGTACAATGCAGAAATCACTTAAAGTAGCAGTAAAACAGGCGAAAATGCAGTCGCTAGCTTAATAACAGTGGGAAAGCCACAAAAATACTTATATCTGGTAGAAAGTCACTCTTTTAGCTCTCTGCTGCTTGGATCACTCTGCAGGCCACCACGAGGATCTGTGCTGAGTTGGTACAAGCTGAAAAACGCGCGTTTAGCGTGTTTTATAGCAGGGGGCTGAAAGGAGCTAGGAATTGGCCCAAAACGACCAATGGACTACTAGTTTCTGGCTGAAACTTCACCAAATCAGACAAAAAGGTTGCTCAGTGCTTCCCACTCCCACTGGTAAGCAAAGAAACTTCCCTCCTTCCAAATAAGGCAATGGATCAGTATCAGGAACTAAAAACAAAGCCCAGGGATCAGCAACTCTGAAACTGGACTACTCTAGTTCAGTAAGGCGGGAAAATAAGAGATTTTTTTTGTTTTTTTTACAGAGACAAGGAAAACAACAGACAGTAAATGCTATAAATGCTATAAATCGGCTATCGCACTTTAGTGTGTAGCCTACAGAAACAATTTGCAACAATTAGTAACTTAAAGTGCAACAAACAGTGTACAATGCAGAAATCACTTAAAGTAGCAGTAAAACAGGCGAAAATGCAGTCGCTAGCTTAATAACAGTGGGAAAGCCACAAAAATACTTATATCTGGTAGAAAGTCACTCTTTTAGCTCTCTGCTGCTTGGATCACTCTGCAGGCCACCACGAGGATCTGTGCTGAGTTGGTACAAGCTGAAAAACGCCTGTTTAGCGTGTTTTATAGCAGGGGGCTGAAAGGAGCTAGGAATTGGCCCAAAACGACCAATGGACTACTAGTTTCTGGCTGAAACTTCACCAAATCAGACAAAAAGGTTGCTCAGTGCTTCCCACTCCCACTGGTAAGCAAAGAAACTTCCCTCCTTCCAAATAAGGCAATGGATCAGTATCAGGAACTAAAAACAAAGCCCAGGGATCAGCAACTCTGAAACTGGACTACTCTAGTTCAGTAAGGCGGATAAATAAGAGATTTTTTTTGTTTTTTTTTTTACAGACACAAGGAACACAACAGACAGTAAATGCTATAAATGCTATAAATCAGCTATCGACTTTAGTGTGTAGCCTACAGAAACAATTTGCAACAATTAGTAACTTAAAGTGCAACAAACAGTGTACAATGCAGAAATCACTTAAAGTAGCAGTAAAACAGGCGAAAATGCAGTCGCTAGCTTAATAACAGTGGGAAAGCCACAAAAATACTTATATCTGGTAGAAAGTCACTCTTTTAGCTCTCTGCTGCTTGGATCACTCTGCAGGCCACCACGAGGATCTGTGCTGAGTTGGTACAAGCTGAAAAATGCGTGTTTAGCGTGTTTTATAGCAGGGGGCTGAAAGGAGCTAGGAATTGGCCCAAAACGACCAATGGACTACTAGTTTCTGGCTGAAACTTCACCAAATCAGACAAAAAGGTTGCTCAGTGCTTCCCACTCCCACTGGTAAGCAAAGAAACTTCCTCCTTCCAAATAAGGCAATGGATCAGTATCAGGAACTAAAAACAAAGCCCAGGGATCAGCAACTCTGAAACTGGACTACTCTAGTTCAGTAAGGCGGGAAAATAAGAGATTTTTTTGTTTTTTTGTTTTTTTACAGAGACAAGGAAAACAACAGACAGTAAATGCTATAAATGCTATAAATCGGCTATCGCACTTTAGTGTGTAGCCTACAGAAACAATTTGCAACAATTAGTAACTTAAAGTGCAACAAACAGTGTACAATGCAGAAATCACTTAAAGTAGCAGTAAAACAGGCGAAAATGCAGTCGCTAGCTTAATAACAGTGGGAAAGCCACAAAAATACTTATATCTGGTAGAAAGTCACTCTTTTAGCTCTCTGCTGCTTGGATCACTCTGCAGGCCACCACGAGGATCTGTGCTGAGTTGGTACAAGCTGAAAAACGCGCGTTTAGCGTGTTTTATAGCAGGGGGCTGAAAGGAGCTAGGAATTGGCCCAAAACGACCAATGGACTACTAGTTTCTGGCTGAAACTTCACCAAATCAGACAAAAAGGTTGCTCAGTGCTTCCCACTCCCACTGGTAAGCAAAGAAACTTCCCTCCTTCCAAATAAGGCAATGGATCAGTATCAGGAACTAAAAACAAAGCCCAGGGATCAGCAACTCTGAAACTGGACTACTCTAGTTCAGTAAGGCGGAAAATAAGAGATTTTTTTTTTTTTGTTTTTTACAGAGACAAGGAAAACAACAGACAGTAAATGCTATAAATGCTATAAATCGGCTATCGTGACTTTAGTGTGTAGCCTACAGAAACAATTTGCAACAATTAGTAACTTAAAGTGCAACAAACAGTGTACAATGCAGAAATCACTTAAAGTAGCAGTAAAACAGGCGAAAATGCAGTCGCTAGCTTAATAACAGTGGGAAAGCCACAAAATACTTATATCTGGTAGAAAGTCACTCTTTTAGCTCTCTGCTGCTTGGATCACTCTGCAGGCCACCACGAGGATCTGTGCTGAGTTGGTACAAGCTGAAAAACGCGCGTTTAGCGTGTTTTATAGCAGGGGGCTGAAAGGAGCTAGGAATTGGCCCAAAACGACCAATGGACTACTAGTTTCTGGCTGAAACTTCACCAAATCAGACAAAAAGGTTGCTCAGTGCTTCCCACTCCCACTGGTAAGCAAAGAAACTTCCCTCCTTCCAAATAAGGCAATGGATCAGTATCAGGAACTAAAAACAAAGCCCAGGGATCAGCAACTCTGAAACTGGACTACTCTAGTTCAGTAAGGCGGGAAAATAAGAGATTTTTTTTGTTTTTTTTTACAGAGACAAGGAAAACAACAGACAGTAAATGCTATAAATGCTATAAATCGGCTATCGCACTTTAGTGTGTAGCCTACAGAAACAATTTGCAACAATTAGTAACTTAAAGTGCAACAAACAGTGTACAATGCAGAAATCACTTAAAGTAGCAGTAAAACAGGCGAAAATGCAGTCGCTAGCTTAATAACAGTTGGAAAGCCACAGAAATACTTATATCTGGTAGAAAGTCACTCTTTTAGCTCTCTGCTGCTTGGATCACTCTGCAGGCCACCACGAGGATCTGTGCTGAGTTGGTACAAGCTGAAAAAGTTGCGTTTAGCGTGTTTTATAGCAAGGGGCTGAAAGGAGCTAGGAATTGGCCCAAAACGACCAATGGACTACTAGTTTCTGGCTGAAACTTCACCAAATCAGACAAAAAGGTTGCTCAGTGCTTCCCACTCCCACTGGTAAGCAAAGAAACTTCCCTCCTTCCAAATAAGGCAATGGATCAGTATCAGGAACTAAAAACAAAGCCCAGGGATCAGCAACTCTGAAACTGGACTACTCTAGTTCAGTAAGGCGGGAAAATAAGAGATTTTTTTGTTTTTTTTTTTTTACAGAGACAAGGAAAACAACAGACAGTAAATGCTATAAATGCTATAAATCGGCTATCGCACTTTAGTGTGTAGCCTACAGAAACAATTTGCAACAATTAGTAACTTAAAGTGCAACAAACAGTGTACAATGCAGAAATCACTTAAAGTAGCAGTAAAACAGGCGAAAATGCAGTCGCTAGCTTAATAACAGTGGGAAAGCCACAAAAATACTTATATCTGGTAGAAAGTCACTCTTTTAGCTCTCTGCTGCTTGGATCACTCTGCAGGCCACCACGAGGATCTGTGCTGAGTTGGTACAAGCTGAAAAACGCGTTTAGCGTGTTTTATAGCAGGGGCTGAAAGGAGCTAGGAATTGGCCCAAAACGACCAATGGACTACTAGTTTCTGGCTGAAACTTCACCAAATCAGACAAAAAGGTTGCTCAGTGCTTCCCACTCCCACTGGTAAGCAAAGAAACTTCCCTCCTTCCAAATAAGGCAATGGATCAGTATCAGGAACTAAAAACAAAGCCCAGGGATCAGCAACTCTGAAACTGGACTACTCTAGTTCAGTAAGGTGGCAAATAAGAGATTTTTTGCTGTGTTTTTGTTTTTTTTACAGAGACAAGGAAAACAACAGACAGTAAATGCTATAAATGCTATAAATCGGCTATCGCACTTTAGTGTGTAGCCTACAGAAACAATTTGCAACAATTAGTAACTTAAAGTGCAACAAACAGTGTACAATGCAGAAATCACTTAAAGTAGCAGTAAAACAGGCGAAAATGCAGTCGCTAGCTTAATAACAGTGGGAAAGCCACAAAAATACTTATATCTGGTAGAAAGTCACTCTTTTAGCTCTCTGCTGCTTGGATCACTCTGCAGGCCACCACGAGGATCTGTGCTGAGTTGGTACAAGCTGAAAAACGCGCATTTAGCGTGTTTTATAGCAAGGGGCTGAAAGGAGCTAGGAATTGGCCCAAAACGACCAATGGACTACTAGTTTCTGGCTGAAACTTCACCAAATCAGACAAAAAGGTTGCTCAGTGCTTCCCACTCCCACTGGTAAGCAAAGAAACTTCCCTCCTTCCAAATAAGGCAATGGATCAGTAACAGGAACTAAAAACAAAGCCCAGGGATAAGCAACTCTGAAACTGGACTACTCTAGTTCAGTAAGGCAGGAAAATAAGAGATTTTTTTTGCTTTTTTTACAGAGACAAGGAAAACAACAGACAGTAAATGCTATAAATGTTATAAATCGGCTATCGCACTTTAGTGTGTAGCCTACAGAAACAATTTGCAACAATTAGTAACTTAAAGTGCAACAAACAGTGTACAATGCAGAAATCACTTAAAGTAGCAGTAAAACAGGCGAAAATGCAGTCGCTAGCTTAATAACAGTGGGAAAGCCACAAAAATACTTATATCTGGTAGAAAGTCACTCTTTTAGCTCTCTGCTGCTTGGATCACTCTGCAGGCCACCACGAGGATCTGTGCTGAGTTGGTACCGTTTCTTCCATACCCCCATCCCATTTTGCCTCAGAGGCCCATGTAAAGAGCAAATGTATGATGAAACATTTCACCTCACCCAAGGAGTCCCTCACTAAGGATACAAACTTCAATGCAGGGTAATGGTCCCCATAAGTCCTCCCATGAAGACACCTCCTTTGTCAAGTTACTTGAGCTGTTGAAACATCATGGAGGGTGGGCTACTGAAGTCTCATCCCCCAAGGAGACTGTGTTTTTGATTGTGTTTTTTGAGGCTTTTGATGCAGACCCACCCACCTTCTAGATGATCCCCCATCCAGATGCTATTGTCGACCTGGTATCCTGCAGGGCCTGGAGGGAATTCAATATGGTGAAGCCAGACCCCCACAAAACTGACAAGGTTCTGGTTCTGCCCAAAGATAGGCTTCATTGGAGCAAGAGTCCTGTGGTAGACACTATTGTGGTAGGGAAGTTGTAGTGAAAGTAAAAAAGCTGCTTCTCAACAGTCATGCAAGAGGTCCTGCAAGACCAAATAGGATATGGGGTCTACACAACATTCTTTTTAGTATCAAAGAAAAACAATCATCTCTGACCCATTTTGAATCTCAGCAAGTTGAACTAATATGTGAAAGAGACCAAATTATGGATGGTCATGGAGAAGTCCATTCTGCATTTCCTAAGAAAGGATGACTGGATGTACTCAGTTGACCTCAAGGATGCCTACTCTTCCATAAAGACAGTGGGGTACACCAGGAAGTTCCTGCTGATTCAGGTGGGAGCCAGTCATTACCAGCTGCAAGCACTGCCCTTTGATATCACCATAGATCCCCAGGTGTTTAGCAAATCTATGGCAGGGATAGCAGCCTGACTAAGGCTGCAGAGATTCTAGGTCTTCCTGTACCTGGACGACTGACTCCTGATGGCTTCTGCGAGGGCATCCCTAATTAAAGCCAGGGACTACTTGCTTCACTTGTGTCTACCTTAGGCATAAAAGTGAACTACAAGTTCAAATTGTAACCATTATAGTCAGTGGAGTTCATCTGCTGTCATCTGGATATAGTCAACTAATTTGCAAAATTACCATCATTGAGGTTAACCTCTTTTTGGATTCAAACATCTCAGGCCCAACAATCTCAGAGGTCTCCTGTTTCCTCAATTCTGTCTTCTCAGACAGATTGTCACCTTTATTTGCCTAGCACCTTTAATAAGATTCCACATGCATATATTTCAGTAAACTCTAGCAGTCCAATGGTTCTATCTCACTCATCTGATTTAGCTTCCAGTTCATCTGACATCATTTGTCATCACTACATTTGGTGCTGACTGGAGTCTCAACTTGTATTGACAGGTCATCTCTTTGTTCTTCTCCATCCCCAGGCCATAGCCATGAATGCTTCCCTCCTAGGTTGGGGTGCACTTCAAGGGAAGACAGGCCAAGGTACGTGGTCTCAGGCAGTGGTGAATCTTCATGTCAGTGTCTTGAAGAAGGGAGCAGTCCTCCTAGTACTGCAGGCTTTTTGGGACCTCCTTCCCAACAGTGTCATTGCCATCTAGTCTGACAATACAGTAGCTGTGTGGTATATAAGAAAAGGAGCAACCTGAAGCCATGAGGGTCTGGCAATGGGTGATGTCTTCTCAATGGTTTTGGATAACAATGCACATCCTAGGAAGGTCTAACATTTTGGTAGTCTGAGCAGAAACATCCTTCTGTCTCATGAATGTTTTCTAAATCCAAAGATTGTGGTGCATATATTCAGCCACTGGGGTTAACCCTGCTGTGATCAGTTTGCTTCCCCTTCAACACCAAATACAGCAGACATGGAGGGACAGTCTCCAAGGAATGATCATCTGCATGCTTGACCTGGGTCTCCTTTATGCCAATCCCCAACCCCATTAATAGTCAAGTTTCATCAGAAAGCAGCCTGTTGTAGAGTGACCATGATCCTCATTGCTCACATCTAGCTTAGAGAAATATGGTTCCCTCCCTGGGTTCTGGACCCTTTTCCAGGTCTAGTATCTCACCTCTCAGGTCTACCTTATCTGTACCTTAATTTTCTCAAATTAACCGCTTACTTCCCCCATTCCAGTGATGACCAGGGATCTCAAGCCTTCTAGCAGGGTTATACATATTCTCTTTTCTTCCCAAAAAAATCTGCTAAAAAGTTGTGTGCGAGTAAATGCAAAAGATTTTCCCTATGGGCTTCTTCCAGAGGCCTAAATCCTTTCTTTGTCCCTTGGATGCTATTCTCAATTTCCTGGATGACCTTTTTCAGTCTGGTCTTAGTCATTCAACTCTCAAGGTCCAGTTGGCCACCATCTTTAAATATTGGTTGGGATAATACATCAGTTGCAGCTTTGAAACTTTTTAAGACTTTTATAAAAAATACCTTTCTTCTCAGACCTCCAATATGTATGTTCCAGTTCCTCCTTGGGATCTCAATGTACTTTTGCAAGTCCTCGCTAGACTGCCCTTTGAACCGGCAGCCACAGGTTCAAGTTCCATCTTGGAAGACCCTTTTCCTGGTGGCCATTACATCCACCAGAAGTGCTCCTAAGCTTCAAGCCCTATCTAACGTTCCTTCTGAAATGGTTTTCCACAAGTACAGAGTTACTCTAGGAACTAATCCTTCCTTTCTGACTATGTTTTTTTTTCTTTCCAAACTTCAGCAATAAAGGAGCGTATTTACTTCACTGTTTGGATGTTCACCACCAGTTGAGACTCTTTTAGGGCAGAACTTAGAGTTTCAAAAAATCTAACCATTTTTTTCCTTTTCTAAATCTCACTTGAGCAAACCTGTTTTGAGAATGACACTGTTTGGAATGTTCTCAGACTGTATCTTCTTTCCATACTCCTTGAAAGTGGTTTCTTTACCTAACAAGCACAGGCTTATTCTACTTGAGCATTGGCTGCTTCAGTTGCCTTTTTCACTTAAGCTTCTATTAACAATGCATGTGTGACTGCTACCTGGACAAACACTCATACCTTTGTGACCCATTACAATTTAGATATTTAGACATCCCTCTTTCTCTCATAGAACTACCCAGGGGTTGTACTGACTGGGAACTCTGTTCCACAGGTTGAGATAGGATGGATTGGATATGAAAGTTATCTCTTACCATAACAATAGATCCATATTGTCATCTTCTTTCATAATCCATCCCTCCTTCTGTGCCCTCTCCAGATTGGCACTGCTTGATGTTGCTTCTGGCTAACTGTGCAAACCGACACCAAAGCTCTGTGCAGGATGGTTAATATGATGCCCTTTTTCTTTTGCCTCTTTCATGTTTTGGGTACAGTTAATTTCCTGTTATATTATCCTAGGAGTACTGGAGGGGCAAACTTGTTCTGAGGTGATTCAGCTAGCACGGGGGAATTATGGGTAGAATAGGCAGAGCTCCAGGACTGAACATTCCAAAGGTGCCAGCTTCTGATCCGATTGTCTACAGGTTGAGAAGGACAGAAAAGAAAACATGGATCTGTCATAGTGGTAACTACATAACTTTTGTTTAAAGAAATTCTGCTACAGGATTCTTTGCATTCAGTCCTGGAAGACAGATGTCTACTATTTCCCATTATTGGGAATGTTACTCTATTTTTTAAATCTTTTCACTGTTATCAGGAGAATTCTGTACATCCACAGAGACTATCCAAAGATACTGTGGTGA
>NC_056729.1:1412307043-1412312043 GCF_019279795.1 Protopterus annectens | reverse complement strand
GAAGCCCTTCACTTATTTATTTATTTGTTTGTTTATTTGCATTTGTTTATTGGGATAGTCCATTGGGCCAAGGTGTGCCCATTTTCAGTGGAGACCTGGGAAATAAGCTCCAGGCAGAGCATAACTCTTACACAATACAAACATAGAATCATATGGGACAAATGTTAAACATAACTATAGAGTCATAAGGGACAAACATTATACAAACATTATACATACACTATAAAGCATTACATTACATTTTGAACAGTAAGTACAAATTCAGTTGAGCAATATACAATTTAGCACTAGGAAATGGTGATTTATTTACAGAATCGGGCTAAAGCACTTTAATATAGTACTGTTTTCGTGCGCACAAGTTGAGGCACATGAATTTATTTAACACAGTTACCTATATGTATTACTTTGACATTCACTGAAAGCACATTTCACTGAAAACACAATTCACTGAAACACATTTCACTGAAAGTTATATATGGCCTTTTCCCCACTGTAGTGCAACCCTGGAGTTAGAATATATAGTAAGGGGAGGTGTGGGGGGCACCGCCCTATTTTAAATATTTTGAACTATACACATGGATACTTGCAATTTCAATACATTACTCTTTTCTAAACTTAATATATATATCCAAACTATGCGGGGGGCTATGCCCCCCACATCCCCCAATGTGGGGGGCGGTGCACCCTCAACCCCCTTACTATATATACTAACTCCAGGGTCACACTACAGTGGGGGAAAGGCCATATATAACTTTCTGTGAAATGTGTTTTAATGAATTGTGCTTTCAGTGATTTGTGCACAGTCATTTGAGTTTCAGTGAAATGTGCTTTCACTGAATAGTCCTAGACCCATTTATACACACACACACACACACACACACACACACACACACACACATATATATATATATATGTATTTATGTGTGTATATGTGTGTATCACAGTGTGTGTGTGTGTGTGTGTGTGTGTGTGTGTATATATATATATATATATATATATATATATATACACACACACACACACACACACACATATATATATATATATATATATATATATGTATATATATATACACACACACACACAAACACACATGCATATATATATGTGTGTGTGTGTGTGTGTGTGTGTGTGTGTGTGTGTGTGTGTGTGTGTGTGTGTGTGTGTGTGTGTGTGTGTGTGTGTGTATGTGTGTGCATGTACATATATATATATATATATATATATATATATATATATATATATGTGTGTGTGTGTGTGTGTGTGTGTGTGTGTGTGTGTGTGTACACATACAGATTACATTTTTTTGGCAATTATCTGTCCTTTTGTGGCCTATCTGTGACTCTGTTCCTTTCCCTTACCCTATTTTCATACACACACACAAATTCACACTTGATTTTTTTTTATTTTAGTTTGTCTTACTACTAACCATGAGGCAATTTGCTCCCACCTCTGTTCTCATATACTTCCTAGACTCACACACAGTTGCTAAGCCCTAATTACACCTCTGGCCTTTGCAACCAAGTTCGTTTTTGGTTCAGATAACCACCATTTTCATCTCCTCCCCAATCACAACATTTCACACTGAGTTTAGTTTCACTACCATCAGTTTTATTATATACTATAGTAATTTAACAAAAATGCAGGACTAGATGCTTATATTGTTATTTGATGTGTTAGCAATCTGGCCAACAGCTACATACACAGTGACTTTGCATTTATTTAGATAAGGAGTAAACAGCACCAATCAGAATAAAAATGCAAACCATGTATGTACCATTGTTCCAGTCAGTATTACTGACTGTGATCTGTTTAAGTGCTCTTAGATTAATGCCTTCACTGTAATTTATATGGCTTTTTATATGGAAAATAGAAAAGTTTGTATTACTTGTTACTTATAACTCAGATCTGATGAAGCTCTGACAAGGGCGAAAGTGCTCATTTCTTGTTTTTACTTAATAAACCATGGTTTTAACTAGCAATAAGCCACGGTGGTGCAGGAAGCCGCAGTGGTGCAGCGGTAGCGTTGTCGCCTCACAGCAAGAGGTTCTCCCGTTCGATTCTTAGCTGGAGTACCTTCTATGTGGAGTCTGAATGTCCTCCCTGTGGTCGAGTGGCATTCGAAAGACTTGCGTAAATGGGCGTGCCTTAGTTGAAGGCTGTGTGTCGAGCTGGCACCTTGGCACTGTAAAAATCAACTGTGAATCATTAGCAGACCAGAGTTCCGCTGTGGCGACCCCTAACTGGGAAAAGCCAAAAGAAGAACAACAACCATCTTGAATCCTGTTTTCTTATTTTTAATAAGAATGCAAACTGATCTTTGACATGGATGTTACATTAGAAGTAATGACAACAGTCTATTTTAGTAATTAGTATGCCAATATTGTTCCTGTAAAACTAGTTTTCCCTTTTTTTTTTCTTTGTTCTTCCTTAAAGAAAGTGTGTACTGCCCTTAATAGGATCATAGGATCATAGGATCATAGGAGGTTACTAGGCTGTTGGCCCTGAGGCCCTTATAAGCCTAGCCAAGAGTTTAGTTCATGTTTAGACAAGTCATCACCCAAAGCCCCTGTCCAGCAGGGACACAGGTGGAATCCCAGGGGTGTATTTTCTGTTTCCCATCCAGTTATCCAGGTTGCGCATAAAAAGGAATAATGAGGTACTCTGTTTGACATGGGGAGGGAGTCTATTCCACAGATGAGGGAGTCTCTGGGACACAAATCTGTCCCGCCACCAAGTCCTATTGATATCACAGACCAGGTTGAGGTCGCTCGTATGGATTGCTCGCGTGGAACTTGACTTGCGGGTATGCAGCAATCCCATCAAAGCTTAGTCTGAAATTGCTTTGTATGCCAAACAGAGGTCATCTGTGAGGAGTTTGTATGAAAATGAGTAGAGAGACATGGCTTTTAGCCTATCTGTCTAGAGTAGATGCTTGAGGCTCTGGATTCTCCTGGTGAAGAACCTCTGTGGTGTCTCCAGCTGCTGCATGTGCTTTGCGAGGTACATGCAGAAGAGGGCATTGTACTCAATAATTGGTCTTCTAAGGGAAGAATACAGGGATGTTCTTACCTCTTTGTCCCTGGATGAGATACCTTTACTTATGAGGTGGGCCATGTAGAAAGATTTCTCTACAATGGAAGCAACATGGTGGTCAAAAGTCAAGTTGCTATCAACCTGGGTGCCCAAATCCCTCACTACTGATTATGCGCTTGGAATGTTGTTATTAATATGATAATATGAGGAGGGGTGTTACTCTCCCCAAAGGGGATGTTGACGCATTTTTTTGCATTCAGCTTGAGGCCATGTTTCTGGCACCAGTCATTTGTTTGGGTGAGACCCTCTTGGAAGACGTACACATCACTTGGGGAATTGATGACTGCACCCAGCTTGCAGTCATCTGCAAACATGGTCAGCCATAACCCATTGGTTTTGACCTGCACCTCAGAGAAGTATATCCCGAATAACAGTGACCCCAAGACCAATCCCTGGGGTATGCCGCTCGTTACAGGTCTACTGCTTGAGGTGGCTTCTCCTATTTTTATTAGGTGGGTTCTATCAGTGAGCCAGTTTGCTACCCATCTGGTAACATATGGATTAATGCCTAGAGAGAGTTTATGTGCTATGCTCGAGTGGGGAATAGTGTCGAAGGCTTTTGCCAGGTCAAGGTAGGCAGTGTGCACAGTCTTCCCCTTGTCCATGGCTTTGGTGACTGTCTCAAAGAAGTCAACCAGATTTAACAGACATGACCTCCCCTTGACAAAGCCAAACTGTGTGGGGTCAAGTGTCTGGAGGTTGCCAATGTCCTTGCTAATGAGGTCCATGATAATGCGTTCCATGGCCTTGCAAATCAGGCTAGTTAGGCTGATGGGTCTATACTTTCCTGGATCAGCGGATGCTTCACCTTTGTGCAAAGGGATGACAGTGGCTGTCCTCCACTCAGTTGGGACAAAGCTGGTACTCAGGCTTTGGTTGAATAGGGTGCCTAATGGTGCTGCAAGTTCATGCCTGAGTTCATGTAGGATGCAGCTTGGGATGTTGTCGAGTCCCATGGAGGCTGTATTTTTTGCCTTTGAGAGGGCAGTGATAACCTGTTCCCTAGAGATAAGGGGTGAGGTACAGGTACTGGGGATGTCCTGATTTACAGTGGGGGGGGGGGGCAGAGGGGAGAAGTTTTCACTGACTCTGTCAGCCAGTAGATTGGCTATATCTACAGCATTTGTGCATGTGGTGTCCATGATCACCTTTTCTGAACAGATCTTGGTGCTTCTGTGAAGGCTGCCAGCCTAGCTAGATAGAATGTTGTAAATAATTCTATGTCACAGTAAATATTAATATGATCCACAGACTTGTGTTACAAATGTGCTGAGCTTCAAAAATGTAACCACAGTGCACCCTGCTGTAAGAACGCTGCTAAGTAAAGAATTTTACGATTGTGTATGATCTCAAGCTAGGAGACAGGGTGTCTGGGCTAGGACATTATTTCTATTGTCCTAAGACATAGATAATTACTAGGTTTCACATGTAAAGTGTCTGTGACTTCCTGGCAGCTGCAGATCACAAAAAAATGTTAAACTTTAAGTTCTGTGAGCCTGGGAAACTTAAGTAGAAGTGACAATAATGATGTAATCTGAAATGACTCAGCAGTAATGTGTATTATCAATGTAAGTCTATCTCAGAGAGAAACAGAGTGCATTTTGTATCTTTTTCTGGACCTGTTAACAACTCATCACCCTTACTTGCGCTATAAGTTGGATTTAGATCTTTGTATTTCTCTTAGAGATAGATAGGGATATAGCAAGGTTAGCCTCGCTGTTTTCTGTATTTATGTCAGACTGTCCTACAATGTTCTTTTAAGGTATTCCCTGTGATTTCTGAACTCTTTATTGTCATTGTGTTGAATCAATGAGTATTGTCTTGTGTTTCTATTATTTATTATTAAATATTTTTAAACCTTTTAACTGTGGCTGTTTTATGTAGAGATAATTTAAACTCTTAAA